>NC_133205.1:42093012-42243012 GCF_958299795.1 Porites lutea
TTTCTGAGTATTGGAATTGCTGGTTAGTCTTATAATAGACAGGGGCACCCAACGAGAATATAGTTCAAAATCACTTAAACATAGCATTGTTAAACGTGTTTTAGTATTTAAAAGGTGGATATGGGCATATTTTTATCCCCTATAAATTTTTCATCTGTTCGGATTTCCTAGCTGAAAGTCTAGTTGATCCGAAAATTATAGGGATCAAAACTTACCTGTTCGAAAATTTCAGCCAGAAAAAAAGCTCCCGAAAATTCTAGGTGACCTTTTTAGGGTAAAAATCCGATAAAAATGGGCAACTTTACCATTTTTTAGATGTTCGAAAATCCTAGGAGAGGCAGGCAAGCAAGAAATTTTACAACAAATGTTCCGAAAATTTTAGATCTCAACTCGTCTTACGAACAGATATTTTTCCGAAAATTGTCGTTGGGTGCCCCTGAATAGAAACCAAGAATGTGTATATTAGCTTCGATTTTGGGAAGATATTTACAAGAAAGAAATAATGATGAGAAAATAACGCAGTGTCTCTGCATGGAAACATTGGCTTGTTTCAGTATGAGACATATGCAACAATTTCCCTATTAGTCAGTGCAAAAGTTAAAAATCGTTATTTCCCTATATTATTTGATGTACGAAGAAAATACCCTCCGCTAAACAAACGATAACATTTGCTTCTAACTTTGAGAAAAACGTTGGTTGGAGGGCAGTTTTGGCTAAGCAAATAGATCTCTTCTGTTTTTAGGCTGTTAAAAATTATGCTAACCCTTGACACCGATCATCAGAACTCAAATACTTTATCTTTTTAGACATAAGGTGACTTATGGTGGTATTATCGGTTGGGATGTAGGGTTTTCCTATCAATTTCGAAATCATGATGATTTATAAGTCTTTGCAATTTACATTAATAGTTTATTATCAAATAATATTCGTTAAATAGAACGATCTCTATACGACCCAAGAGAATAGTTTTGGGCAAGAGAGGATAAAGGAGACAGAGAAGGCATCCCACATACACACCCTATTCCATAGAGAGCTTGGCGTGAAGGTTGGAGCGAAAAAAAAAACGACGACTTATTAGCGAGCACTTTTCAGTTGCTAAATGGTACTGAAATGGGGAGCTTTTAACCAAAATTCTCAGCCATACAATTAGCTGTCCTTAGCTATCACAAGTGTAAACATAATAAAATATTTCCTCCGCGATCACTAAACTTATGAGAGTTGCCTCAAACTTCGAAAGCAACCTAATTTAATTCCCTGCCAGTTTTAGTCTACTGGCGAGAAATGCTGAGGTTTGATTATATAGTTTCAGGTCAGGTAAAAACCTCTCTATTATCAAACCTTAAAGGCCGGTTTACACGCTACGATTTGTCGGCCCGATCTGTCGGCCGGACAGTGTCGGAGCGCAAATCGTACGTGTATTTTAACACCCGATCCAAAGGCCCGACTTGAAGAATGTTTTGTAGCCCTCGTTCTTTCTTAAAGCGGTGTTTTTAATCCGCATGCGCACTGAATGTTGCTCTCAGGAAAAAAATGGCTGACTATCACAATTTATGGGCGCTTTATTCATCATTAGCAGCAGCAACAACGTCACTGCTGTTACTTGCTGCAGCATTATTAAGAAACAAAAAGAGACGAAAAAGAAAAACACGATGTGCTTGGGTGAAAAATTGGCATCGAACTGAAGCCGGGGCATTTCACCAACTTATGGCAGAACTGAAGGTGATTGCTTTGGTGCTGTCGACCTCTTTGTCAAATCCAAGTTGTTCATTCAGTGATCTGGCTATATGAGTTCTCGCAATCTCTCTTTTATTCTTGTCATGGTAATCTTTACTCCCCTTGTCAAATAGACACGGATATTTAAACCATTCACTTATCAGAAGGGAGATTTCTTCCTCTTGGAAACTGCGCGACTTTGGCCTCTTCGGAGTCTTCTTGTCCGCCATTTTGATTGCTTCTGATTTATACGCATGCTCTCTGCTCAAAATTTTGATCGACATGTCGGCTTCTTTGAAAGTGTCGGCCCGACTACACAAAAATCTGTTGCACTGCAACAGATTTTCTGAATCGGGCCGATTTTCGTTTTCACGAATCGGCCGTAAATCGGGTGTCAAAATACACGTACGATTTGCGCTCCGACACTGTCGGGCCGACAGATCGGGCCGACAAATCGTAGCGTGTAAACCGGCCTTAAGAAGAATTGCTTTGAATGAGAAATAATTAAATAAGCTCAAACAGCAAACGCTTCTTTTTAGTTATACACTTTAATAAACGTCTTAATCATATGTTAATAGATCGTGCTGAAATCACGGACTTGTGAGTTATAGTTTTTAACAATCTGAAGCACTGATGTCTAAAGTTATCATAAAAGTCATCAACAGACTACCCACCTACGTAGGGGTCGAAATCACTCACTCTCTTTCAAAGTCTTTTATCTATTTTTACTTTCTGTAGTATAAGAACTCATAATAACTCATGATCTCATGAGTCATTTTAATCTAAAGTCACTTTTAAGCTTGAGCTTTAGGAACTTCTTCAACAAATATACGGGACACTGAATTCCATCCTGTGTGGCCATTAGCGTTTCCATATGAAGCGCAGTTGCCGATCCAGAATCCCACGCGCACCTTTCCTTTATGGATGTTATTACAGTGCCCTTGAATATGGCGGACGCGAAGGAGATTTTTATTACCGCCTGTCGCCATGTAGACGACTCCGTCAATGGGCAGAGGAGCAGAACACTCAGCGCCATTGAAAGTAAAGTACCAACGTTTGCAGCAGGAATTGCAGCTGGCAATACTTAGTGCACCCGTCCAGTAAACATGAAGGGCAGTATCAGAAAAGTTTTTGGTGAAAACACAGTCCTGCAAAAAACACAAAGAATTTGTCAGAAAATCTATTAATGAAGAGGCTCAGTAACAGATTAATGTTTCATTACATCTAAAACCTAGATCTAGCTTAGATCTGATAGCAACTGCCTAGTGCCCAATATTGATTGTGGTCGTTGTGGATAGACAAATAAATCAGTTCATGAATTTGGAGGTCAAGGTTAACTTCACAGTTGGGAGACTGAATTTATCCATTTTCCGAAAAAAGGACTGATATAATCTACTGCTGTAGTCAGCCTTGCACTTTTTTAATTTTGTGCTATACAAGATTTTACTGGCTAGGAGTAGATCCACCATCATGATGATCATGCACCTTTAGGTTTTTAATTTGGCCCTCTTCGACGTACCCCGTAGAAACAGTGCCCCCGTTACTTGTCCTCCCCTCCACCTCCCAAACCCTTCATTCAGCGTTAGAGACTGTTTTCAGCTAGAACTTTGACTTTCCAGATGTCACGCCTATTGGTTGCTGGAAGTCGTTGGCGCCGACCAATTCGAAACCTTAACATTCCCCGGCAAAAACCGGGCATTTGACCATCACTTGTGCCTGGGGGAGGAGAATTGAACCGCAAGCCTCAAGTTTAACTTTTTTTAAGCTCCGGTGTCTGACAAAGTATTTCACATCCTCGGTAGATGCGATCTTTCTCATAATTAGATGGAAGACTTGAAACGGTTTAAGACACATCTGTTGTAAACGAATGGCTTTTTTTTACTCCAAAAGCTAAGTGTATGCTGTTTTGTTACCATGACCCCAATTTCCCTCCCTTTTTTTGTTTGAAGTTTATTAATTCATAAATACATAGCAGTTCGAAAACTGAATTGCGTATTTACGTTACAAAAATTAAATTATAGATCTATAAGCATTAACTAATCTATCTTAATTAAAAGGAATAAAGAAGCTGACAAGAGATGAGATGCCAAAAAAAGTTATCGAAATACAAGCTGCGAAATTTGAAAACTTTAACCTATAAGTTAGTTGCTTTAAGACATGAAAAGATAATAAAGCTATTCTTAAAAAGTTCAGTTTTAAAACGTGGCATGTTAAAAGATCGCGCACGCCTTAACTGAATAAGTAGATTCGTGCGGTGCAGGTAATAACTTATAAAGACGGTGATTGTTGTCATTGACAATTGTTTGAAAAGGTGACTCGTATATTTCGTCATGGTGGATTGCTATTTTCTTAAATTTCACAATAACAAGAGCCTAATGATAGCTAGCATTGGACATTGCTCTCTTCTGTACAGGTTCCAATTCTTGCGTTAGATATTTAGGCAAACTGAAGTGAAAGGCCGGTAGTGCATAGTCCATAATTGATCTGATACAACTAGAGTGGAAGAGCCCTAAATCAATGCGAGTAACCTTAGCTCTCTTAAGTTGTACCAAAAAATATATAATCTCTTGGAGCCATTCTTAACAGTTTCATTAATATAGATATTCCAGGTCAAATCACTGGAAATATTGAGACCCACTAACTTTACACTCTCTACAACCTCTAAAGCATCGCCGATAATGAGAATGGGCTCAAATTCTTGCTGGGATTTTGTAAAGGATATTCGCATTTCTGGACTCTGTTTTTAACCATTGCACTACTCTATCTTTAGTACGTTGGGCGTTGCTAATTATAAGTTCCCCCTTCGCAACTTTTTCGGAGATAGTGGTATCATCTACATAGGAAATTTATTTCTGAAAGAAATAAATGGTTTTATGCTTAATGTGACTGATTAATGTGTCATTTCTCCAGTTACTGGGGAGGGGGCGTTCCTGCCATCCGGGACATTATATATTGTGTTTTTAAGACATGAAAGCGAGGCACAAGGCCTCTCTGCTCACGGCAACAAGAAAGTTGGAAAACATTTTTCCCTCCCTTCCCTCCCGTTTTGCTCCACTTTCATCTCCCGGATGGCGAGTGTGCCCTCACCTTTGCTGGGATAAATCTTCTTGTGTATCTGGACTTTCCTAGCTTGATATGCTTAAATGAAATAAACGGCCACTCTTGTGGCCAAATTTATCCCAAACTGGAATTGTCGTTATTGGGTATCCCAGCAAACAGAGCTCACCCAAAGCAAGACTCCACCAACAGCAATAACTGATTCAATAATACTATCTAAAGGAACATGGAGCATAAATTTCCATAAGCGTGCATTTTTGACAACAACGTCGTTAATCATAATCAAAAAAAGCCAAGGCCCTAATTTGGTTCCTTGAGGGGACAGGTTCCCGCTCAGATACATCATAAAGTTCACCAAGTTTGATCAATACAAAGTATATTATCATGACCGGAAGGTAAAAGCCCGACTTACTTTTAGACGTCCAAAACATTTACCTTTCTTCCACACAACACATAATCGTCGAAACATTTCTTCTTTGGGAGAGTCATTTGACCACTACATTAGGCCGTAATGTATAAGGAGAATTTCTCTTTCCTCCGCAAAGGCCCCTCTGTATCGTAGGGAAGCTGGGGAGAGAGAAAAAGGAAGCGCGCGGGGGACAATAGGATACCCAGCGGGGGCCTTTGCGGAGGAGAGAAGGAGAATTTGATCAGGCGTGCCTTAAAAAGTTCAAATGCCCAGGGGTAGGGGGACGGGGCGTTGGGGGAAGTTGAAGTTTCGAATTCAACAACAACAACAACTACAAGCTTTATCTGCAGAACCATACAAGTACATACTAGTATTGCAAAAGCTATTTATAATTATGGTTCAAGAATGTGAACTAAAATTTAATCACAATAAAATTAAGCCACTTTGTCCATAACTCGTCGCGTCATGATATATATAGCGTATATATATATATTTTTTTCAAGTTTTATTTTGATAATGACCAAAAGTGAATACCATTGACAATACTGGAAAGAGTACCTTACGCCCTCGAAATTCTGCCAACAGAATTCAGTATAAAAGCCTACGTGTGTAACTAGGCTGCTATATAGAGAATGTCGCTTTATAATGAGTGCGCGGCCAGAAGCCTTTAGATATTCGTTGGTATGCAAAAGGCCTTTTGGAAAATGGCTTCTGCATGCTCTGTGTTGTGTATAAATTTGATAATTGTATGCCGATCAATCGCAAATGCACGACTCACCTTGATCAGACCTGTGTCCTTATTATCATTCAAGTTTTTCCAGGCACATTCTTTCCAGTTCTTAAACGGCATCGGCCTAAGTTCCCATTTTTGACCGGGAGGACCCTGGGCTCCAGTTTCTCCTTTACCCCCTTCCTCTCCCTTTACACCAGCAGGTCCCTTATCACCAGGAAGTCCCTGAGGTCCAGTCTTTCCCTGCAATCCTTGATCGCCTTTAGCCCCATCATGGCCATCATGTCCGTCACGTCCGTCGCGGCCTGGTGCCCCAGGAGTACCATGCTTGCCGGGCATGCCGGGAATGCCACAACCACCATAACAAAACGATGGAGATTGCTAGTTTCAAACAAGAAAATAGTAAAAATTATAAAAAATATATCTTGTTATCCTTCGACTGATTGATCAAAAAACTGAAAGGCAGAAATGCCGGTATGTGTACTTTTAGTAGAAACAGCTCGAGCTTTCCGCATATAAGAAAAATGCTTGTACAATGGGCTAATTTTTATCTGAAAATTTCAGTTTCCTAAGGTCTCATATTCAGAAAAGGTGGCATTTTTTTCATTTTCATGTGTTCGCTTCTCCTGCCTGCTTCTTAAATAGGTGTTATCTTCACTTCTCCACCATCACGTCTTTCTTCAGTCAAATGTCAGTGGCGTGGCGCCCTGAGAGCTTTCCGCATGTTGCTCGAGATTTCCCCCCCAAAAATCCCTTACTTTCTCAAAAAGTTGCTCAAAAGCTCCTCAAAGAAAGTCAAAAGTTTCTTTTTGTAGCGAAATTTGCTCAAAAGTTGTTTAAAAAAACTGTACCGTGGTTTGGGCGGACTGTTTGTTGCCGCTAGTTGCCGTTACAGAAGTCATCATGGCCAGCAGTAACATTAATAAACTTAAAAATAATTCTAAACCAGCTTAACTACTTAGCACCTTATTTAAACACGCAATTCAAATTTCAGTTTTTAGGGAACAGAAACAGTGCACGTAATCTGGAGTCACTCAGTGTGTCGTAACAATAATGCGCAAGTGTTCGTCGTAAAACTTTGATTACTAAATTTGGCTACTTTGATTATTATTACCACATGCAAGTAATCTTTGCTACAACAGCAAGCATTTGCATTGCAGTAACCCACACAGACTGAATGTAAAAATCTCTAGAAAACTGTAGATGTGAGCCTCTGTATGGGTATTTCCGACGAAATCGAAGTTGCGACGATCACCATTGATGAAGAGACCGTCTTAGAGATTAAAGCAACGATCGCATTGCCATTTCAATTAAGTTTTACAATATTTGTTGTGCATGGAATGACGGCAACGAAACTTGCAAAAAGTGCTTATTTTCTCGTTTCCCTCGTCGCAGCGGTTGAATGTAGTTCGTTAGCAGCGTTACATCGCGCAAAGCATGCAATTCTTGATATGCGACGTTTTGCCAGAAAAAACAACGATTTGATGGAAAACGCCCGACGAAACCCACGTCCGTGGGTACCCACACAGAAGCTCAGATCTGTGAATTATTTTTGCTCTTCCCCTGAACTTTCTTGAGTGAATGGCTACCCAATAAGCAGTAGTTTCCTGATGTTAAACAAGGAAGCCATTAACTAAAAAAAAAAGTCTCTCCTTGGTTGAGATTAAGTAAATGTACCTTGGCAGTCTTGATCCTGTGTTCAGCGCACTTAGCTTCACCCAGAAAAACTAAAAGCAAAAGTGAAACCTGTTTCTACAAGTGCAGTGTTGCCTTGTTCTTAAAAGGTATCACGCCACACCGCTTCTCCAATATGAATGGTCAGATTTCCATAAACAGAACAGATGAAGTCTTTCCTTAAAGATCAACCCCTGTTGTCATGGTGATTCAAGTACTAACAAGAGAGGCTACGTGACTGTGTGGTTGTCTCTGCATATCCAGCCATTTTCAAGATAGCGCTACCTGAGTTTACTCGATCCCTTAGATCAGCATGAATTACTAGAATGCTAGAATTCAGCGTTTTCCTCCTGACATATGACATATCTATAAAAGGACTACTAATAAAAACACAAGGATGTGCCAGAGTAAACAGAGGCTGAATGGAATTAACCCTTGTAATAAAATATGGCTTACTAAGAAGCTGAATAAGCTGTCAATAAGTCAAAAAGCTTCTAAATCCCCAAAATGATTTTCCCTTTGCCTCCCAAGGACTCAGATAGCTGAAAGCGTAGAGATGGGCCGTGCTCGACAGAAAATTAGAATTGAACCCTAAAATGTGAAGCACAATACCAATCTGGGCGTGGATCAAGGTTTTATTTTAAAACTCACAAAACCGTGAACGTCAGAAATATTACTGGATTGTTATTTTGTCCAGGAAATCCGCTTAGGTTTAAAGAATGAACTACTGATAAGGCACCTGTATATTAAAAAAAGAAAAATCCGAACGTATTCGACTCTACAGGGCATCATCAAGGTAAGAAAATACCGTCTACTACATATAATCGCACATGTCATATCCTCAGATAATTCTCGATGGAAAAAGTTTCGCAACGTAGGAGTTAATTTGTCTGTTCAAGCTAGGCTTCAATTATGGAATCATTAGGCCTTCGTTTTAGGTTGTGTTCTTGAAGATTAGCTCTTAGAATACTCCTCACAGCGGCATAACGGTGAGCGTCAGATACAAAATTTCCATTTACTTTTGCGAAGGTGAGAGAGCAAAGGTTCCAAAAGCATTTCTGTACGAAAGCGGTGCTTACGGCGGTTCGCTGAAATTTAGAAGCCGATCAGCAATAAAATGACTTAGCCGTAAACAGCAATTGTGATGTGTTTGTAAGGCCCGATTCAGGCGCCGAACTTTTCACGAGCCGAACCTAATACATTGAATTAAGTACAAGAAAAGTTCGGCGTCTGAATCAATTAGGAACGCCTGTTTCAATTTGGAACGGCTCAGCCGTTCTTTTCGCCTAGCCTGGCCGAGAATTACCTCGCCTTTGAAGCGACTTTGGAGCGGCTTTGATTCAGACACGGAGCTTTTCATGTACCGAACCTAATGCATAAATTATTATAACGTATTTTGTAAGCAGTTTGACCGAAATGAGCATTTTTCACCTTTTGAACTTAGTTCAGCTGCAATTAAGATCGGTGTCTGAATCAGTTCAGCTGGTCTAAGTAATTTGGGTCGGCCTTAATTCGAATTAGGTTCGGCTCATGAAAAGATCGGCGTCTGAATCGGGCCTAATTTTTTGGTTTGCTCGTTTAGGTAGAGTAGCTAAATATCGAGAAGCGCACTGCCACTCTAAAGAAAGATTTGAGGATACCAATCTACATACCTAACGAGGCAACAACATCCTCTCCCATTGATTTTCAACCACCACATAGAGTTTCGACGATTGATAGATTGTGGCAAAAAAAACTAGAATCCTAAGATAAGGAAGAATACCAGCATGAAGAGAGAGCATGTCGTATTTCTGACAGGGAGCAGCTGCCGAAAATCTGTGGGGGAGGGAAATGCGGCAGAACTACATCATATGTATTAAGTCATTAATTATTATGCTGCTGTATCTTTAGTATAAGACTCTGGGTGTACAGTAGAATTCTCCAACCCCTCAAACGAATGATTCCTTGAACCTGGAGAATTCCCTTCCCTTTCAGTAAATCTGTAATTTTCTCCATATGTTTTCAAGCTCTCGATAATCAGAACGAATTATCTTTTTCCTAGAATTAAATAGATTCAAGAGTTGGAATACAATGGCGTTCAAAACTCAAGAGAGGCTATAAATTAATCGAGGCACAGCTCAAAAGATGAATAAATGGGAAAAGTTACTCCTTCTAAAATCCAGACCCAATTGCGACACAAACTGTGTCCAATCTCAGAACGAAAGAGCCCCAAAAACATATCTCTGGTTCCAAGGCACACGCCTGATTAACTTTTCAAATAAAACAGCCCATAATTTTCTGACTTTTGTAATTGCTGGTTGGTTTACTTTAGAAACCAAGAATGTAATAACTTAGATTTTGAGAAGTTATTTACAAGAAAGAAATAAAAATGAGAAAATAACGTAGTGGTCTTTATGGAAACATGGCTTGTTTCTATGAAACATATGCAAATAAATTCCCTATTAGCTGTTAAAAATTATGCTAACCCTCGACACCAATCATCAGAATTCCAATACTTTATCTTTTTTGACATTAGGTGACTTATGGTCGGATTGTCGGTTGGGATGCAACGTTTTCCTATCAATTTCGAAATCAGGATGATTTATAAGTCTTTGCAATTTACATTAATAGTTTATTATCAAATAATATACGTTACGGTTTTCTTAGCTGCTTTTTTAATTTAATTTATCTACGGTGGGTGGCGTTTAAATGCACAGCAGCTGTGAAATGGAATTTTTTCCGACACAATTAGATCACTATATCTTTTTACTTAAGTCAAAGGGACACTGAACAATTTAAGCCTTCCATATAACAATGTCTTTCTCTTGTTATTCTAAAAATTAAAACTGTATTTTTACCTTACGCCTTTTGAGCAGACCGTAAATCATTCAGTGTCATTTGTGTAAACAGAACGATCACACTGAATTTTGTGAGACGAAAACCGTCTCAGATCACTGAAGATCATTTTTCTCTTTAGTTTTCATTGTGTACGTTCATTCTCCTATTCTGATAGAGTCGTTTCATTCGAGGCAGAAAAGTAGGAGTTGGAATTTTTGAAAGCGTGGTCTTATTTGGAAATCATTGACCTCAGACCCCACTCGCGGCATGGGCTCCTTACCAAGGATAATCCATCTGAGGGGGGGAGGGGGAGACAGGGTTGACTCCACACGACGAGGCTTACACAGTATTAGAAGACTTTGTTATTCCCATGAGTTGCTAAAACTTTAATCAAAAGTTGCTCCAAATAGCCGAGAAAACAGCCTGGGATAAGAGATCTTAAAGGGCAGGAAGCGGGAAAAATATGGGAAAACTACGTAGCAGCAGTACCAGCAGTCTCTCTTTTTTCTAAGTTCGTCGAGCGAAACGCTAGAGACACGAAAATGACCACCGCATGCCTAAAGGCGCTCGAAGAGAGAGGGTCCTTTCTGTTCTCGCGGTGCGGCCCTCGTTTCCCGTTCCTTCATGTATAGCAAACGATTCCGGAGAAAATAGTGGCCAACAACCCGTGAAGGAGTAATTGATCAACTGAACACGATTTCCCCCAGATATTTATTTGAAAGATTAATGCGTGTTCTCATTGGGTTTTTAGAGGTTTGGTGCACTATAGATTTAAAGTAAAAGTAATCTTTTGCTCGTTTTTGTGTTAATTTATTGTAAGCAATCATCTATAAGCTACGACCTTTTTTGCTCTTAGGAGGCAGTGTTGACCAAGAATATCCAAAGCCAGTTGACGGTTATGACATATGGGAAACAATCTCCTCTGGAAAACCATCGCCGCGAGACAAAGTACTTATTAATATCTTATCATGCGTCACTGATGCGTTCTGCAGCTTAAGACGGCACAAAGATGTGAATGATTTTAAGCCCTCACTTGCATGTAAAATTTTTGACTCAATAATTTCACAAATTTTAACCTAAAGCAATGAAGTTTGGGGTGCTTTTGTCAAATCAAATTTTAAGTCCTGGCACAGCTTTGCAATTGGGAAAACCCATTTACAACTCGACTGATTTGCAAGTACACAACAAGGCGTCCAACATTGTGCGCAGAGCTGAACTCGGTAAATTCTCCAAGATCAGTGATATACATAAAAAGATTCTAAATTACTTATGCTATTTGAAAGATAAAGATGAATATTCTGTAGTTAAACAAGCCTTATAAATTTCAATTGACCTTCATTATAGAGGATAAAATAGCTTTTACTCTAATCTCATAAAGATGGTTGACTACTACTATCTAAACTGAGACTTTTCTTCTATAATTCATTGAATGACTCTAAAGTTAAATGGTATGTCGGTGTAATAAAAAATAAATACGTTTCTTACTGGAACCAGACCCCTCAATAATCACCAAAACACAGTTTCAGTTTATTGTCAATCAAAAAGGACTACTGTCCCTCGGCCTACCTAGTTTTAACAAGAAAAAAACCCCTCAAGAAAAGTATTACTCAAAATTAGGGTAAGTAGTCATCAACTTAGAATTGAAATAGGTAGACACAAAAAAATCCCTCGCAATGAAAGGATATGTTCCTTTTGTAACAGTTACAAAATTGAGGATGAAAATCATTTCTTACTAGATTGTAAGGCCTATTCTCAGATGTAATGTTTTACAATAATTAGTTGAATTAGTAATTAAATTTAGACTAGTAGCTTTTGCAATACTATAATACCTTTATGGTCATGAAAATAAAGCTTTTGTTGGTGCTTTTGTTGTTGTTGCATGTGGGAAGCAAAAAAACAACACGGGGGGGACGGCAAGGAGCACACCTTTTTGTCGGAATTTGGGTACAGCACGGGGTGTCCCAACTTAATGGGACGAGGACTGCAATACTCGTCACCTCGCCACATTATTTGGGACAGTAGTGTTATTTTCTGACCCCCCCCCCCCCCCCCCCAATGGTTTTTGCCAGTTTTCATGTCAGAAGCAAAAACAATCAACACGAGGGGGGGGGGGGGGGGGGAGGAGCATAACTTTTTGTCAGAAATATGAGTACAGCAAGGGGTGTCCCAGCTAAGTGTGACGAAGATTGCAGGTAGGTGAGGTACCCCGCTTAGGTGGGGTAACCCGCATGTCCATATAATCTCTCCTACGGTCACCCCACCTATCATGTAAACGTGACCAAATTAAAATGAGAGAGTATATGGACAGGCAGGTTACCCCACCTATGCGAATTACCTCACCTACCTGGGGTCCCCCACCTTTGTGTAAACAGGGCCTTTTTTGGAATTGATCCGACTTTTGTGAAGTATCACGTCTGAACAAGGGCTCAGTTAGTTCAAAAATAAATAATTGATAGGAATACTGTTCTGTTCACTTCTCTAATTATTATTAATTATCATTATCATTATTATTATTATTATTATTATTATTATTATTATTATTATTATTATTATTATTGGTCAATACATCTATCATGATCCAGAGCTTAAGGACAAGCACACCAGGTGTTAAGCAAGTATGGCTAGCCGACGACTCTGCGGGGGGTGGACAAATTGTGCCGTTGTAGAACTAGTACAATCACCTGAGTCAGGAGGGAAAGAAGTATGGTTATCTAGTGAATGGATCAAAGAGCTGACCGTGTAAGAAAAATGAGAACAGGAGCTTGGCGTGAAGGTTGGAACGAAAATAAAAACGACGACTTATTAGCGAGCGCTATTACCAGTTGCTAAATGGTACTGAAATGGGGAGCTTTTAACCAAAACTCTCAGGCATACAATTAGCTGTTCTTAGCTATCGCAAGTGTAAACATAATAAAATGTTCCCTCCGCGATCACTAAACTTATGAGAGTTGCCTCAAACTTCGAAAGCAACCTAAGTTAATTCCCTGCTTTTAGTCTATTGGCGGGAAATGCTGAGGTTTGGTTATATAGTTTCAGGTCAGGTGAAAACCTCTCTATTATCAAACCTTAAGAAGAACTGCTTTGAATGAGAAATAATTAAATAAGCTCAAACAGCAAACGCTTCTCTTTAGTTATACACTTTAATAAACGTCTTAATCATATGTTAATAGATCGTGCTGAAATCCTGGACTTGTGAGTTATAGTTTTTCACAATCTGAAGCACTACTGTCTAAAACTATCATAAAAATCATCAAAAGACTATCCAACCACGTAGGGGTCGAAATCACTCATTCTCTTTCAAAGTCTTTTATCTATTTTTACTTTTTGAAGTATAAGAACTTATAATAACTCATGATCCCATGAGTCATTTTAATCTAAAGTCCCTTTTAAGCTTGAGCTTTAGGAACTTCTTCAACAAATATACGGGACACTGAATTCCATCCTGTGTAGCCATCAGCGTTTCCATATGAAGCGCAGTTGCCGATCCAGAATCCCACACGCACCTTTCCTTTATGGATGTTATTACAGTGCCCCTCAATATGGCGGACGCGATGGAGATCTTTATTACCGCCCGTCGCCATGTAGACAACTCCGTCAATCGGCAGAGGAGCAGAACACTCCGCGCCATTGAAAGTGAAGTACCAACGTTTGCAGCAGCTATTGCAGCTTGTAATCCTTAGTGCACCCGTCCAGTAAACATGAAGGGCAGTATCAGAAAAGTTTTTGGTGAAAACACAGTCCTGCAAAAAACACAAAGAATTTGACAGAAAATCTATTAATGAAGAGGCTCAGTAACAGATTAATGTTTCATTACATTTAAAACCTAAATCTAGCTTAGATCTAATAGCAACTGCCTAGTGCCCAATATTGATTGTGGTCGTTGTGGATAGACAAATAAATCAGTTCATGAATGTAGAGGTCAAGGCTAACTTCACAGCTGGGAGACTGAATTTATCCTTTTTCGGAAAAAGGAACTAATAGAATCTACTGCGGTAGTCAGCCTTGCATTTTTTTAATTTTGTGCTATACAAGATTTTACTGGCGAGGAGTAGATCCACCATCATGATGATCATGCACCTTTAAGTTTTTAATTTGGCCCTCTTCGACGTACCCCGTAGAAACGGTGCCCCCGTTACTTGTCCTCCCCTCCACCTCCCAAACCCTTCATCCAGCGTTAGAGACTGTTTTCAGCTAGAACTTTGACTGTCCAGATGTCACTCTATTGGTTGCTGGAAGTCGTTGGCGCCGACCAATTCGAAACCTTAACATTCCCCGGCAAAACCCGGGCATTTGACCATTACTGGTGCCTGGGGGTGGGGAATTGAACAGCAAACCTCTGCCTCCAGTTTAACTTTTTTTAAGCTCCTGTGTCTGACAACGTATTTCACATCCTCGGTAGATGCGATCTTTCTCATAATTAGATGGAAGACTTCAAATGGTTTAAGACACATCTGTTGTAAATGAATGGCTTTTTTTACTTCAAAAGCTAAGTGTATGCTGTTTTGTTACCATGACCCTAATTTTCCTCCCTTTTTTTGTTTGAAGTTTATTAATTCATAAATACATAGCAGTTCGAAAACTGAATTGCGTAATTACGTTACAAAAATTAAATTATAGATCTAAGCATTAACTAATCTATCTTAATTAAAAGGAATAACGAAGCTGACAAGAGATGAGATGCCAAAAAAAGTTATCGAAATACAAGCTGCAAAATTTGAAAACTTTAACCTATAAGTTAGTTGCTTTAAGACATAAAAAGATAATTAAGCTATTCTTAAAAAGGTCAGTTTTAAAACGTGGCATGTTAAAAGATCGCGCACGCCTTAACTGAATAAGTAGATTCGTGCGATGCAGGTAATAACTTATAAAGATGGTGACTGTTGTCATTGACAATTGTTTGAAAAAGTGATTCACATATTTCGACATGGTGGGTTGCTATTTTCTTAAATTTCATTTCAAGAGCCTAATGATAGCTAACATTGGACATTGCTCTCTTCTGTGCAGGTTCCAATTCTTGCGTAAAATATTTAGGCAAACTGAAATGAAAGGCCGGTAGTGCATAGTCCATAATTGATCTAATACAACTAGAGTGGAAAAGCCCTAAATCAGTGCGAGTAACCTATCACTGGACGAAAAAATGGATTTACTAGGGTAGCCAAATTACAGCAAATGTGTAGCAAATACCACATTTGCACAATTTTGCGTAAGAGCAAAGACTGATATTACACTAGATTTGCTATCCGTAGCAATGACGGTAAATGCCACATTTGCACAACATTTACATCTTGGTGCAAAGATAATGGGCAGCCATGGATTTGAGGGTCATTTGCAGATGGTTCAAATGTGTAGGCAAATATGTTTCTTTGAACTATATTTGCACATTACGCAAATGATAGCGCAAATCTGCTGTTTTGCACAGCTTTTGCTTTAGATGTAAAAGCATGTAAACCTGTTATTTTCAGAACTTTTACGCGGCTTTGCAAATGTGAGCGAAGTATCTAATTTGAACAATGTTTGCTTGGGTTATCATGGGTGATCAAATTTTCATAATTAAACCAGATTGCTTTGCATAGCAAATGTAACCAAACTCTTTGTATTAAACATGTTTGCTCACGAAGCAAATGTTAGCAAACCTAAACTTTGAACAAATTTTCTAGGGTGTGCAAATTTGATCAAACACAGAATTTTGCTTGTAGCGGCAAATGTGGTCAAAAGTCAAGTTTTGAACAAAGTTGCTTAAGCAGCAAATCTGATCAAACTGTTACTATTGTACAATTTTTCGCTCAGGTAGCAAATGTAATCAAATTCTGACTTTAATTTGGTTGGCAAATGTCATCAAACCCATAAAATTGAGCATGTTTTCTCAAGTAGCAAATGCAACTTCGAAGGTTTAAACAAGTTTGCTTGGGTTGTAGCAAATGCGATAAAATTTTTAAATTATTTTTAATAATAACATGGCTCACTTCAGGTTCCTAACAAGTGGCCATAATTAATCTTGAAGTTTATAGCTTCAAACTTTAAAGTTACTGAAAGAAATTCTAGCAGTGACCTCCCATTAATGTTCAAATGATTTATTCCATAAACCAAAGTGGCTTACACATTATAACAGACTTTACAAACTACAGTATACAGCTGTACATACAGCTCTTCATATTAATTACCAATTTTACAGTTCGTTGATGTTTACTTGTCTCCACTCTATGCTCTATCAGATCATTACTAACTATTAATATTATAAGGAAATTGTTCTTCATCTAAATGTGTAAGATATTCTACATACAGCTGTAGGTGTTTCAGAGTTGCCTCAAACCTATTTCAGTTGTTAAGGTTTTTGCAACTTAGAAACAGGTTAAAAATCCTTTTACCCTTAGCTTGGACCAATATTTACTTATGACAAGACTATTTCTTACTTAAACTTTTGCATCTAAGGACAAAATCCTGTTCCAACTCAATGTAACTCTCAAGACACCCATTTTAATAAATAATTAGTATTTTTGTATTTATTGCTATTTACAGATTAAACAAAATTTGATTCTGGTGGCATTTTTTCTTTAGGCTCTATGAGAATGAAAGGCCTAATTCTTGCTACCAGTTTCCAATTTTTGCTGGTATAACAACTGGGTTATAGCATTTAGCAAACTAAGAAATAGTTTAGGTACATTGTAGCTATTCAAATTCAGATCAGACTTCTTTAACTTCATTTTTGTTGCTAATGGTTCCTGTATACTATTGGATATTCTCTTAGAGGAAGTACCAGCCGGAGCTTCTAGTACTTGCCCTGTTCTAAGAAAATTGAGGGTCATTAAAGTAATGACCAGCTGTAAGTATTCCACAGCATGTCAACATTACCATTGTCACTGTAGTTGGTCCCAATGAAAGAAGCTAATAATTATTTTAAATTCAGTATACACGTACTAGTAGTACAAAAGGTTGATCTGGCTAGCCTGCAAAATAACTACACGGCTGTCTCTCATTACTCTTTTTCTTGAGTCATGTTGCAATCCTTTGCAAAATTCCATACTAAATCATGACAAAAAGCAGGATGTGCCTAAATTTGTGTTGTTTTTTGTTCAAGCAGGTCAGTTGCAATTGCTGTAATCGGTACACATGTACTGTGAAGTGGTGCCAGCAGAACTCAAATGCCTGCAGTTAAGCAAATAGATTTAAAAGAAACATTTCTACATTAATTGGCCTTTTTAAACTGCTGACTGGTACATTACTTGCAAACAATAGCCAAAGGATTCTAATGAAAAATTTATCACATCAACCAATTTGATCTACCTGCCACCAGAATTCTCAGGACAAATCAACACCATCAGGATTTGTATTGTTTACACAGATTTATCTTTTTCTAAAAAACAGTGTCATAAACAGAGAGTGATTAAAGGATTACTGTATTTGCAGAGCTACATGTACATGTACCTGTAAGTATGACCAGTCATAAATAATCTGGAATTTTTTTAAGAGCATTGGATTAACTTATATTTCCTTATCACAAAGCAAATTCAGGAGCATTATCTGGTGCCTCCTGCTCTGAGGAGAAGCCATTCCTCCTTTCTATTGTCATTGAGTAATGACCGGATTACATGTGACTGTTTCAATTTTACTTTACTGTTCAGCTTGGCAAAGAGGTTTTTACAGGCTAAGTTGTTGACTCCTCCATGCTAGAGGCCTCCTGCAAAGCACTTTTCTCGGATTTGTCATCTCCTTGGTTGTATTGCCTTGCTCTGAAGACATGTACTCCACATTTATACAAGCTTTGAACTTACAACAATCCTTCTTCGAAATAGAGGTTGACTGGAAAAGGGTTGTCTCTTTAGCTTTTTCTGCAACAAACAGAAATTATACATAATTGAGACCATTAATATTGAAACTAAAGCTGTAGATGGTTGTCATGAAAAATACTATTGTCCTTTTCTGTCTAAATATTCTAGCCTTTTATAGCATAAAGGTTGCTATTAGATATTACATGTATTATTACTGGCTGCAGTCACAGTAGGTGACTAAACTTACTTATTTCCTGAGTTAACTGATATCAAAATTAACTAGTTTAAACAAATTGCTGGCTCGTAACTTTCATGTCTCAAATCTAACCCCAACCGGTCATCATAATCCTGATTACACTGTACCTGTTAAAACTAAGACCTTCTTTGAGCAAAAAACAAAATGAAAAAATGAATGCGAGAAACCCTTTTGTAACAAGACAATTGACTCCAGGTAAATCATTGTATTAATTTTATAGTGAGTGTCCCACTACATCACTACCATAACAACATTGTTGACATATTACTTAAAACTTCATGGACCTGCTTCTTCTGCAATATTGCCATCACTTACAGTGTATCTTGGGAACAAAAGTTTAATTATACTATAATTGCCTCATATGAGGGAATCCAAGGTAGTTTTAGATTCTGGATTCCACGCTGCGGATTCCAGAACCTTTTTCAGTGGATTACTTGGTTTCTGGATTCCAATTGTTTGACCTGTATTTCAGGTTTCAAAGCTCAGAATTTAGGATTCCACAACAAAAATTGCCCAAATTCTGGATTCCATAAGCAAAAATTTCCCGGATTCCAGAATCCCTAATCGGATGAATTTCAGGCCATTACATAGGGTGATCATAAAAAAAAAATCAGTGAAAGCAGGGTACCATGATCTCAATTCTAGCTACTCTATGTTTTCAGCACCATGGCAGTCATTGCCTTTACTCCCCTTTTAAATTTTGGAAAAGCCTTTGGAGAAAGTAGGCACTAGAGGATAAGGTTATTTTTGGCCTTAGCGGGGAATTAACACTTGCTTCAATTCTTATTAAATTTCCAAGACCATTTATCTGAAGAGAACAACCAAATAAAAGATTACAGTATTTTTTAAAACAACAGGACAAATAAAGTTTCAGGAGTAGGCCAGGGGTGAGTCCTTGTTGATTACTGAGTATTGGGAATGCAAATGTAGGTATTCTCAAATAGCATCATTAATGGCTTAACAGTAACAATGAACTTTCTTATACTTACTGAGCATTTCTTTTACTCCCGATTAGTTGCTCCCTCAGCATTTGTTTGTCCTTGCATTTCTCCTGCCTCTTCTTAGTTTTACAATGTCTGCTAACAGCATCTATGTACTAAGTACTAACGGCTGCTTTTCTTGGATCCACTCGTTACTACTTGATCGTCGCCGATGGAGCTATCTAGATGTCTTTCATGGTGTGCATAAGTGCAATTTCCTTTTCGTCGAACGGTCTATAAGTATGCAGTTCCCTCGAGGTCGAGCGATTATTTTATAAGTTCTTCGAGGACACATTCGTGCGATAAATTCGAACAAATAAGACTGGCCGATTCCTCCATACTCGACAGTCAACCCCACAGAGAAGGAAAATTCGAAAACTCTTGATAAATATGGCGTTAAACGTATGAAGTAAAAGCTGATGGCAAATCGATGGCAATGGAACGTGGTAACGGTCGACGAAATTTGGATTTCAATTGTTGTGCCTCGTTCTCGAACGCTTATGCAGACTGACGCAGACCAGCACCATTGAGGCGCAAGTGCTTGGGAAATCGGGCGCGCGGTCTTTTGGCGATTTGGCGGGAGGAAGAGATTGCCTATGTTGCTGGATTTTTTCTCAAGGATATTCGAAATTTAAAAGGTAAAGTCGATGTATTTTGCTTTGTATATCGTGCTTCTACTGCCACATCTATGTTATAACCGGGAATAAACTACATTTGCATCCATACATGAATGTGCACGCGTGTCGCGTGCGTATGATAGTGATCCAGCTGAAAAAAGCCTTGTTGAAAAATTTAAGTGGTGTTAAGTCAGCAAAATATGTAGTTATGCAATGTTAAAATGCTAATTTATTGGTATTTGGCAGAAGTAGCTCAATATTAATTGCTTGAGTAATTTATACTTCCTCTGGCGCTATATTGACATATTGAGCGTAATACCCGTACATGTACCATTGATTTTGACAGGGGTAGGGTGGAGCCTTTATTTTATATGCGTTACTGTCATTTTTTTCTGTTTTGTTTTGTCATGTTTTCATATACAAGGTTGTTTTGTTTATAATAATTTATAATGATACAGCTGTACAATGTAAGCTGAGTCCAAAGGTCAAAAATGCTAAAATGTGCCACATGTGTATTTATAATGTCCTTAAAGATAATGGCAACACAAATAACACAATTCATTTAATTTCACAATATTTTCAATAAAGGTAGAATTACCAGTTATTTTTAGTGGGTTTAGTGACTTTTTTGTACGTTTGTTTCAGATTTTTCCTGGAGTGGTACAGGAGTTATTTCCAATGTTCTTGAAATTGAGTTGCATCACCTGAACTCTCCAAAAGATAAAGAGGTCAATGAAATACAGGTTCAACATGGAGAAGCTGTTTGTGGTCTGTGCATGAAGAAATGCTACAGGGGTATTCCAGTCGGTGTCAATTTATTTACAGTAATCATTTTTCCTCTTCACAAGATAACAGAAGTGAAGCTTATATACTGAATGCTCCCATCCATCAATACCCCATCTGTTTGGGGTAAATGTCACAACAAAGAAACCTCACGTGTACTTCCTTGTGTTATATTTTTAGCATCTTTACAATATTATTTTTCTTGTACTTTGTGCCATGCCCTGCTAAGTAAATCCATGTCCCTTTCACAGTGTTCTGCAGGGAACATAATGTACTGAAATTGTGTGAAGCTATAGAACATTTGCACTCGTAGAGGTTTCCCCACAGAGAAGAGAGTGACAGCATTATTCTTACAGAGGTAAACAATATGTACCACCCAATGCTCATTGATTTTCGAAAGGCTATCTTGCTATCGGATGCCCCTTCAAAACAGCAGTCCATCACTGCTCACTAGCACTGACATATAGATTCAGAAATATGCCTCAGATATTATGTTTTCACTTGGCATTAATAAGTCATGGCAAAAGTTAGTGGCAGAGTGAAAGTAGAAAGACATTTTGTGGAAGGGCAAAGAAAATGCCTTCAGACAGATCCAAAGTTGAGATTTACTGTTTCATGTCTTCTGTCACTGCTCAAAACAAATTTTTAGCTAGAACCTTTTTTCTGTCAAGCAAATATAGAATATCATATTCCTATTTAAAAAGGAAAATCAAAAAGTTATCTTACTGTGTGAATTCCTTTACTAAATAAATCTATGAAAATTCGACTCATTTAGTGAAAAGGGTATAAAAATATTGAAGGTGTAAACCCCGTTGGTCTAAGAAGTTTAGGTTTACGTGAAGAAATGCACCATGTTATTGTTGTTGAGTGAAGGCTGATATAAATCTCGCCAGTCTGTTTGAGCAGTTTAAAAAGACAAATCATATTGAACTCAAAATCAGGGTTGTAAAGAGCAGCAAAGAAATTATTCGTTCATGTCTGTGCTGAGTTTCTATTCACAAATTATATGAAATACAAAGCAATTTCACCATTTGTTGTAGTATTGGCTGTTGGGCTTTCAAAATGTGGTTATTTTTAGGAGGCTCACCATCAAGATAGCGGTAAGAACAAAATTGTCAGTTTTGATGTGAAGTTCCTTGAATAAATGGCCATGAGGAAATTGTGTACAAGTGAATAATCTCAACCCTGACTTTGATATGCACAGCACTTTTTTTTTTGGACCAAATTTAAGGTACTGTGGGTGGCCTTGTTATTGTTAGCTTTTTAATAATAATATTATGATGTAGAAAAAATACAGTAAATTAATGATCTGACTACTGGACCTTTGTTCAGTAGATTTGTTGTGGTGTATTTACTTTATGTAAAGGGGAGGTAGTGTGGGCCCTCTGTAACTGTATACAACAGTTACTGTGTCATTTTGAATTTTTAGTTTTAGTAATTGGAGATCCCTGCCCATTGTGCGACCCTAGGCTTTACTATTATCAAATGACAGAAGAGGAATGCAACACATGCCCAGGTTATGTACCATTGACTCACTTCGAAGTGGTTATGTGATTTAGAATTGGACCGAAAAAAAGACCGGGGCCCAGTTGTTCCAAAGACCGATTAGCACTAACCCAGGGTTAGATTTTAACCCCGCGTTTCTTTTTTCTTTTAATCAAAAGCATTTTGTCAGATAATTTTCTCTTTTCTTTTTTAAGTATCAAATCACCAAATTGTATGCAAAAGGAATTATTCAAATGAATTTGTTTTTAAAACTTTCATATCTGAATTCATTTTTCGTACTAACCTTGGCTAATCTTAACCCAGCTTTGAACAACCCAGCCTGGAAGGATAAATGCTGCATGTTAATTTGTTTCACCGCCTTAGTTTTTTCTTTATAGCTTTAAACTTTTCATGATCCAAGGCCAACTTAGAGCTCTTGTAACCCAGTAGTGGTCTGTTCATTTTTTATGGGGGGGGGGGAGGCTTTGTTGGGTGGGATTTGACCGATAGCTCCTGTATATGAAGACCCTCTCTTCATCAGAATTTTTTTTGGGAAGCCACAACCCGGCTCCTTGTATCCCAAGATCAAATCACCAGGATTCAGGTGAATTATAGTCAGCAAAAATGCTATGACTTTTTTGGATTGAATGGGTAGTACTTAATGAACAGTAAAATTCAAAATCAACATTAAAATCAGTGAAACTCAAACTCAGGGTTGCAAACAACAGAGTAAGAAAAATTAGCCTTTCATAAATTTGTTGGCTGAGTTAATTTTCAAATAAAATTGTGAGCAGTTTCACCATACTTTGTTGTAGTATTGGCTGTTGGGTTTTCAAAATGTGGTCATTTTTAGGAAGCCTACCATCGAGATGCGGTCATCTCTAGGTGGGCAGTCAAAACTACAACAAATACCGGTTAAAGTTAAATTGTTGGTTTTAATTTGAATTAAGTTTGTTGGTTAAATGACCATGAGGAAATTATATACAAGTGAATAATCACAACCCTGAGTTTGAAATCCACAAAACTTTTTATTTTGGACCAAATTTGATTTTTTAGTATGATGTACAAAAAATACAGTAAATGATCTGACCACTGGACCTTTGTCCAGTAGATTTGTTGTTGTGTATTTACTTGTATAATAAAGGGGAGGTAGTGTGGGCCCTCGATCTGTACGGTATAGAACAGTTACTGTATGATTTTGAATTTCTAGTTTTAGTACTCGGACATCCTTGCCCGTTGTACGACCCTAGGCTTTATTATTATCAAATGACGGAAGAGGAATGCAACACATTCCCAGGTTGTGTATCATTGACTCACTTCAAAGTGGTTATGTGATTTAGAATTATTGGACCCTAAAAAAGACCGGGGCCCAGTTGTTCCAAAGACCGATTAGCACTAACCCAGGGTTAGATTTTAACCCGCGTTTTTTTTTTTTCCTTTTAATCAAAGGCATTTTGTCAGATAATTTGTTCTTTTCTTTTTTACGTATCCAGTCACCAAATTGTAGACAAAAGGAATTCAAATCAATTTGTTTTTGAAACTTTCATATCTGAGTTCATATTTCGTACGAACCTTGGGTTATCTTAACCCAGCTTTGAGCAACCAAGCCTGGAAGGATAAATGCTGCATGTTAATTTGTTTCACCGCCTTAGTTTTTTCTTTATGGCTTTAAACTTTTCATGATCCAAGGCCAACTCAGATCAGCTCCTGTAACCCAATAGGGGTCTGTTCATTTTTTATGGGGGGGGGGGGGGGGAGGCTTTGTCGGGTGGGATTTGACCGATAGCTCCTGTATATAAAGACCCTCTCTTTATCAGAATTTTTTTGGGAAGCCACAAGCCCGCTCCTTGTATCCCAAGATCAAATAACCAGGATTCAGGTGAATTTTAGCCAGCAAAAATGCTATGACTTTTTCGGATTGAATGGGTAGTACTTAATGAACAGTAAAAGTCAAAATCAACAAAAAAATCAGTGAAACCCAAACTCAGGGTTGCAAACAACAGAGTAAGAAAAATTAGCCTTTCATAAATTTGTTGGCTGAGTTAATTTTCAAATAAAATTGTGAGCAGTTTCACCATATTTTGTTGTAGTATTGGCTGTTGGGTTTTCAAAATGTGGTCATTTTTAGGAAGCCTACCATCGAGATGCGGTCATCTCTAGGTGGGCAGTCAAAACTACAACAAATACCGGTTAAAGTTAAATTGTTGGTTTTAATTTGAATTAAGTTTGTTGGTTAAATGACCATGAGGAAATTATATACAAGTGAATAATCACAACCCTGAGTTTGAAATCCACAGAACGTTTTATTTTGGACCAAATTTAATTCGTTCTGTAAAAAGACTAACAGAAGAAATTTGTGACTGTAAAATTGTCAAAAAAAGTAACTGGTTTCTGATTACTTTATATTAAAATGATAGTGCATATAAAACAGTTAACAGGAAAGATGCATGTAGGGGGTTGGACCTCTGGGCGGAGTCTCACAGCGTGTACAAAATTTTATTGTAACAATGTAATGTTACAGTTGAGATTGGAAATTTACTTTAGTCACAAAACGAATCAAACATATAGGAAATGTCACATGCACATCACCTTTGACAGTCAGCAAATGTTATGCCGTTCACTATATTTGCTCCCCTTGCAAATATGGATAATTATGAACAAATGTTCAAATTTATGATACAGCCAAATGTGTAGAAATTTATTGTTTTTGCTCTTAAGGCAAATACGAGTAAACCACATGCAAAAGTGTTCTTTTGGTATCCTGGAAAAACAAGAGCAAACACCAGTGCAAATTAGGGGTTTTGCAATATTTTTGCCTGCATTTGAAGTACAGTGAAAACTGTCATTTTTGCAAAGGATGTAAATTTGAGTAAATTGGTAGAAATGTTGAAGATTTGCCCATGCTGCAAATATGTATCAAATTTGTATCAAACCATTACATTTACTTGACTTTTGCGTATCAATACCTATCTAGCAAATATATGTATTTGCCCACACTTTAGCCGACAGCGCAAATGTAATGCAAATTTGGAGCTCCAAATTTACCACATATTTGCACCTTTCGCAAACATTAGTAAATCCGTTTTTTCGTCCAGTTATTAGCTCTCTTAAGTTGTACCAAAAAATATATAATCTCTTGGAGCCATTCTTAACAGTTTCATTAATATAGATATTCCAGGTCGAATCAATGGAAATATTGAGACCCAATAACTTTACACTGTCTACGGCTTCTAAAGCATCGCCGTTAATGAGAATGGGCTCAAATTCTTGCTGGGATTTTGTAAAGGATATTCGCATTTCTGGACTCTGTTTTTGACCATTGCACTACTCTATCTTTAGCACGTTGGGCGTTGCTAATGATAAGTTCCCCTTTCGCGACTGTTTCAGAGATAGTGGTATCATCTACATATTTCCATAAGCGTGCATTTTTGACAACAACGTCGTTAATCATAATCAAAAAAAGCCAAGGCCCTAATTTGGTTCCTTCAGGGGACAGGTTCCCGTTCAGATACATCATAAAGTTCACCAAGTTTGATCAATACAAAGTATATTATCATGACCGGAAGGTAAAAGCCCGACTTACTTTTAGACGTCCGAAACATTTACCTTTCTTCCAAACAACATATAATCTTCAAAATATTTCTTCTTTGGGAGAGTCATTTGACTACTACATTAGGCCGTAATGTATAAGGAGAACTTCCCTTTCCTCCGCAAAGGCCTCTCTGTATCGTAGGGAAGCTGGGGAGAGAGAAAAAGGAAGCGCGCGGGGGACAATGGGATACCCAGCGGGGGCCTTTGCGGAGGAAAGAAGGAGAATTTGATCAGGCGTGCCTTAAAAAGTTCAAATGCCCAGGGGTAGGCGGGGCGGGCCTTAGTGGATGTTGAAGTTTTGAATTCAACAACAACAACAACTACAAGCTTTATTTGCAGAACCATACAAGTACATACTAGTATTGCAAAAGCTATTTATTATTAAGGTTCAAGAATATGATCTAAATTTAATCACAGTAAAATTAAGCCACCTTGTCCATAATTCGTCGCGTCACGATATATATATATATATATATATTTTTTTTTTTTCAAGTTTTATTTTGATAATGACCAATGGTGAATACCATTGACAATACTGGAAAGAGTACCTTACGCGCTCGAAATTCTGCCGACAGAATTCAGTATACAAGCCTACGTGTGTAACTAGGCTGCTATATGGAGAATGTCGCTTTATAATGAGTGCGCGGCCAGAAGCCTTTAGATATTCGTTGGTATGCAAAAGGCCTTTTGGAAAATGGCTGCTGCATGCTCTGTGTTGTGTATAATTTTACGCAAATCAATCGCAAATGCACGACTTACCTTGATGAGACCATTGTCCTTTCCATCATTTACGTTTTTCCAGACACATTCTTTCCAGTTCTTAAACGGCATCGGGCTAAGTTCCCATTTTTGACCGGGAGGACCCTGGGCTCCAGGTTCTCCTTTAGCCCCTTCCTCTCCCTTTACACCAGCAGGTCCCTTATCACCAGGAGGTCCCTGAGGTCCAGTCTTCCCCTGCAATCCTTGATCACCTTCAGCTCCATCACGGCCATCACGTCCGTCACGTCCGTCGCGGCCTGGTGCACCAGGAGTACCATGCTTGCCGGGCATGCCGGGAATGCCACAACCACCATAGCAAAACGATGGAGATTGCTAGTTTCAAACAAGAAAATAGTAAAAATTATAAAAAATATATCTTGTTATTCTTCGACTGATTGATCAAAAAACTGAAAGGCATAAATGCTGGTATGTGTACTTTTAGTAGAAACAGCTCGAGCTTTCCGCATATAAGAAAAATGCTTGTACAATGGGCTAATTTTTATCTGAAAATTTCAGTTTCCTAAGATCTCAGATTCAGAAAAGGCGGCATTTTTTTCATTTTCATGTGTTCGCTTCTCCTGCCTGCTTCTTAAATAGGTGTTATCTTCACTTCTCCACCATCACGTCTTTCTTCAGTCAAATGTCAGTGGAGTGGCGTCCTGAGAGCTTTCCGCATGTTGCTCGAGATTTCCCCAAAAAAATCCCTTACTTTCTCAAAAACTTGCTCCAAATTTCCTCAAAGAAAGTCAAAAGTTTCTTTTTGTAGCGAAAGTTGCTCAAAAGTTGTTTAAAAAAATTGTACCGTGGTTTGTGCGGACTGTTTGTTGCCGCTAGTTGCCGTTACAGAAGTCATCATGGCCAGCAGTAACATTAATAAACTTAGCATGATGATCAGTTCGACCAGTTCACTTGACGAGATCTATCAAAAGCTCCTCAGCTGCCTGTGGAAAAGAGGATGATGCACTTTAGCCTGGAACTTTCAGGCACTACTCCCCCCCCCCCCCCCCCCCCCACTCCACCTCCACAAACATCAGTTATTGTTGCTTAGTGTTCATTGCAATCACCAATCAGTTTTGTGGTCCGAAAATATTTACTTAACTTGAATAAAACAAAGTTGAAATAATAAGATGAACTTTTAACCCTTGGTGAATAATTCTTCAAAAGGGATATAGCTGTGCACGTGCGTAATACGAAGCACGGGGGAGTGTTAAAAAGAATTTTAAATCAGCTTAAGTACTTAGCACCTTATTTAAACACGCAATTCAAATTTCAGTTTTTAGGGAACAGAAACAGTGCACGTAATCTGGAGTCACTCAGTGTGTCGTAATAATAATGCGCAAGTGTTCGTCGTAAAACTTTGATTACTAAATTTGGCTACTTTCATCGTTATTACCACATGCGAGTAATCTTTGCTACATACAATAGCAAGCATTTGCATTGCAGTAACACGCAGACTGAATGTAAAAATCTCTAGAAAACTAGATATGAGCCTCTGTATGGTATTTCCGACGAAATCGAAGTCGCGACGATCACCATTGATGAAGAGACCATCTTAGAGATTAAAGCGACGATCGCATTGCCATTTCAGTTAAGTTTGACAATATTTGTTGTGCATGGAAAAAGTGCACTGCGCGTTCAGATGTTTTTTTTGTTGTTGTTGTTTCGCTTATTTTCTCGTTTACCTCGTCGCAGTGGTTGAATGGAGTTCGTTGGCAGCGTTACCTTGCGCAAACCATGCAATTCTTGATATGCGACGATTTCCCCAGAAAAACCAACGATTTGATGGAAAACGCCTGACGAAACCCACGTCCGTGGGTACCCACACAGAAGCTCAGATCTGTGAATTATTTTTGCGCTTTCCCTGAACTTTCTTGAGTGAATGGCTACCCAATAAGCAATAGTTTCCTGATGTTAAACAAGGAAGCCATTAACTAAAAGGAAGTCTCACCTTGGTTAAGATTAAGTAAATGTACCTTGGCAGTCTTGATCCTGTGTTCAGCTCACGTAGCTGCACCCAGCAAAACTAAAAGCGAAAGTGAAACCTGTTTCTACAAGTGCAGTGTTGCCTTGTTCTTAAAAGGTATCACGCCACACCGTTTCTCCAATATGAATGGTCAGAATCCCATCAACATAACAGATGACGTCTTTCCTTAAAGATCAACCCCTGTTGTCATGGTGATTCAAGTACTAACAAGAGAGGCTGCGTGATTGTGTGGTTGTCTCTGCATATCCCGCCATTTTCAAGATAGCGCTACCTGAGTTTACTCGATCCCTTAGATCAGCATGAATTACTAGAATGCTAGAATTCAGCGTTTTCCTCCTCTCAATTAAAATGTAGTTATCCCAGGATAGCCCTTTATTTGCAAGAAAAAACTTAATGTAAGAGGGTGTTGCAGTTAAATGACATATCTATAAAAGGACTGCTAATAAACACACAAGGATGTGCCAGAGTAAACACAGGCTGAAAGGATATGGCTTACTAAGAAGCTGAATAAGCTGTCAATAAGTGAAAAAGCTTCTAAATCCCGGAAATGATTTTCCCTTTGCCTCCCATGGACTCAAATAGCTGAAAGCGTAGAGATGGGCCGTGCTCGACAGAAAATTAGAATTGAACCCTAAAATGTGAAGCACAATACCAATCTGGGCGTGGATCAAGGTTTTGTTTTAAAACTCACAAAACCGTGAACGTCAGAAATATTACTGGAATGTTATTTTGTCCAGGAAATCCGCTTAGCTTTAAAGAATGAACTACTGACAAGGCTAAAACTTATATATTTAAAAAAGAAAAATCCGCACGTATTCGGCTCTACAGGGCATCATCAGGGTAAGAAAATACCGTCCACTACATATAATCGCACATGTCATATCCTCAGATAATTCTCGATGGGAAAAGTTTCGCAACCTAGGAGTTAATTTGTCTGTTCAAGCTAGGCTTCAATAACTCAGGTAGATTAAGGCCTGGGTCTAAATCATTTATGATTTTTATGTACAGTTTCTAAAAACTATGGTTAAAGACATCCACGAGGGACGATATATGGTAATGAAAACTAAACTTAAAAAACTTGAAAAAAGATATTTAAATTATTTGGGAAAAGTTTCGCAACGTAGGAGTTAACTTGTCTGTTCAAGCTAGGCTTCAATTATGGAATCATTAGGCCTTCGTTTTAGGTTGTGTTCTTGAAGATTAGCTCTTAGAATACTCTTCACGGCGGCATAACGGTGAGCGTCAGATGGAAAATTTCCATTTACTTTTGCGAAGATGAGAATGCAAAGCTTCCAAAGGCATTTCTGTACGAAAGCGGTGCTTACGGCGGTTCGCTAAAATTTAGAAGCCGATCAGGCATAAAAAAGACTTAACCCTAACCCTTACCCTGTTTGTAAGGCCCGGTTCAGGCGCCGAACTTTTCATGAGCCGAACCTGATACATTGAATTAAGTACAAGAAAAGTTCGGCGTCTGAATCAATTGGGAACGCCTGTTTCAATTTGGAACGGCTCGGCCGTTCTTTTCGCCTGGCCCGGCCGGGCATTTCGGCTGTGGAACGACTTTGGAACGGCTTTGATTCAGACGCCGCCGTGCTTTTCATGTCCATAACCTAATGCATAAATTATTATAACGTATTTTGTAAGTAGTTTGACCGAAATGAGCATTTTTCACCTTTTGAACTTTAGTTCAGCTGCAAGTAAGATCGGCGTCTGAATCAGTTCAGCTGGTCTAAATAATTTGGGTCGACCTTAATTCGAATTAGGTTCGGCTCATGAAAAGATCGGTGCTAAACCGGGCCTAACTTTTTGGTTTGCTCGTTTAGGTAGAGTAGCTAACTGTCGATAGGCGCACTGCCACTCTAAAGAAAGATTTGAGGATACCAATCTACATACCTAACGAGGCATCAACATCCTCTCTCATTGATTTGCAACCACCACATAGAGTTTCGACGATTGATAGATTGTGGCAAAAAAAACCCAGAATCCTTTAAACTAGGAGTAATCGGAGCTTAGGAGAGTGCGTTCGATATGTTTGTTAGGCATAGAGGTAGCCGGCAGTTGAGGGGGAAGGGTGCTTGCGATATAGATAAATATGATTATGGCATATTTTGAACGTAAGGGTTACGTACAGCGAAACCTCTATTTAAACTGTGTATCATTATAAGAAGTTTTTGAAAAGATATCGTTTGGTTCGGTGTCAAGTGCTTGTAATCGGAGGAGACATTGGCCAGAGTGCGTCGGGCGTGTAAATAGAACATTTTGTTTTACTGGCGCGATTACAGGGCGCAGTTGCTCAAAGGCCGATTAGTGCTTAACCCGGGATTCTTTTTCTTTCTTCACAAACATTTCTTCGGATAATTTTCTCTGTTATTTTTAAGAGCATCCAATCGTCAACTTGTTGACAAAATGAATTAAATTGAATTTGCTGTTTTAAAAGCTTTCACATCTGAATTCAAACTTCGCACTAACCCTGTCAAAGCCTTCAATGGAATGTGTGTGCGGCTCACGTCAATGACTTTTCGAGTAATTTGGTCGAGCGTGTTGATTTCAGTGACTCGAGAGTGGCGCTATTGTGGTCTGGTTTATAAGTTTTTCCTAATAAATAACACAGATTTAAAGTGTTCGTTTGTCCGGTGCCGAAAACTGATCACAAGTCATGATCAAATGGCGCCGCCGAGCTTCACATCTCGGTAGATTTACTTTGTGACTCAACGGCCGCCAAGCTACACAACTCGGTAAATTTACTTCACATCTCGGTAGATTTACTTTGTGGCACAACGGCTGCCGAGCTACACAACTCGGTAGATTTACTTTGTGACACAAAGGCCGCCGACCTACATAACTCGGTAAATTTACTTTGTGGCACAACGGCCGCCGAACTAAACCCGGTTTGATGCATGCACCAGGATTCGCAGACATTTTTCAAAGATAGGGACAAATCATGCTGAAAAATATGAAGGCTTAATCCAAAGTAAAATTTAACAGCAAACTTCTGAAAGATGAATGCTTTGGACGATTCAGCAATCACATATCGATGTACGCTTTACGAAGATTTAGCATGAACGCTTTACGAAGACAGAATATCAGACCTCAGCAAACCTTTGAAAGATGAACGCTACACGTGAGTTAGCGCGTCAAAGTGAGGCAAAACGTAAGCAAGCGCCTCAAAGCGAGGCAAATGTGTGTCGACGACGAAAATGCAATATCAGAAAAACCTCCCTTATTAATTGCAGAGGACACCCAATAATGCACGGAACACCCAACACAAATTAGGGGTTGCGTTCTCGTACCTCGAACGCAATAAGGGAGAATACCAGCATGAAGAGAGAGCATTACTCCACGACGGTTGTCGTATTTCGGACAGGGAGCAGCCCCCGAAAATCTGTGGGGGAGGGAAATGCGGTAGAACTACATGTATTAAGTCATTACTTATTATGCTGTTGTATTTTTAGTATAAGACTCTGAGTGTACACTAGAATTTTCCAACCCCTCGAACAAATGATTCCTTGAACCTGGCGTTAATTCTGGAGAGTTCCCTTCCCTATTAAATCTGTAATTTTATCCATATGTTTCCAAGCTCTCGATATTCAGAACGAATCCCAGTTTTTCCTAAAATTAAAAGATTTGAGAGTTGGAATGCGAATGAGCTTCCACAACTAAGAGAGGCTATGAATTAATCAAGGCACAGCTCAAAAGATGAATAAATGGGGAAAGTTACTCCTTCTAAGATCCAGACCCAATTGCGACGCAAACTGTGTCCTATCTCAAAACAAAGGGCCCAAAAACATATCTCTGGTGCCACACACGCCTGATTAACTTTCAAATAAAACAGCTTATAATTATCGACTTTTGTAATTGCTGGTTGGTTTACTTTAGAAACCAAGAATGTAATAACTTAGATTTTGAGAAGTTATTTACAAGAAAGAAATAAAAGTGAGAAAATAACGCAGTGCTCTTTATGGAAACATTGGCTTGTTTCTATGAAACATATGCAAATATTTTCCCTATTAGGCAGTGCAGTATCTTCTACCAAGATAATCCCTTCCCCACCCCCCCCCCCCCCCCCCTCTAACCCAAAGATGACATTTGCTTCTAACTTTGAGCAAAATGTTGGGTGGAGGGCAGTTTTGGCTAAGCAAATAGATCTCTTCTGTTTTTAGGCTGTTGAAAAATTATGCTCACCCTCGACACCAATCATCAAAACTCAAATACTTTATCTTTTTTGACATAAGGTGACTTATGGTCGTATTATTGGTTGGGATGTAACGTTTTCCCATCAATTTCGAAATCATGATGATTTATAAGTCTTTGCAATTTACATTAATAGTTTATTATCAAATAACGAGAAAGATCTCTATACGACCCAAGAGAATAGTTTTGGGAAAGAGCAACTGCATGAGGTTAATAAACGCAATTTAAAAACTACCCGTGGTTTTCTTAGCTTTTTTTATTTCACGCATCAACGGTGGTTGGCGTTTAAATGCACAGCAACTGTGTAATGGAATTTTTTTCCGACACAATTAGATCACTATATCTTTTTACACAAGTCAGAGGCAAACTGAACAATTTAAGCCTTCCCTATAACAATAATGTCTTTCTCTTGTTATTCTACAAAAACTGTACATTCACCGTTACGCCTTTTAAGCAAACCCTAACTAAATCTTTCAGTGTCATTTGTGTAAATAGAACGATCACACCGGACGTTGTGGGACGAAAACCCTCTCAGATCACTGAATTAAGATCTTTTTTCTCTTTAGTTTTTATTGTGCAAGTGCATTCTCCTGTTCTGATAGAGTCGTTTCATTCGAGGCAGAAAAGTCGGAGTTGGGATTTTTGAAAACGTGGTCCTATTTGGAAACCATTGACCTCAGACCCCACTCGCGGCATGGGCTGCTTACCAAGGATAATTCATCTGAGGGGAGGGGGGAAGAAGGGAGACAGGGTTGACTCCACACGAAGAGGTTTACACAGTATTAGAAGACTTAGTTATTCCCATAAGTTGCTAAAACTTTAATCAAGTTGCCCCGCATCAAAAGTTGCTCCAAATAGCCGAGAAAAACAGCCGGGGATAAGAGATCTTAAAGGGAAGGAAGCGAGAGAAATAGAGGGAAACTACGAAGCAATACTTAATATTTTGCAGTCTAAAAAGTCCTAAAGGGAGGAAGCAAAGAAAAAAGGAGGCGAGAGCAGGAGATGCATGGTACGGAAGCTGGGAGGTGCAAGGTATGGGAGCTGGGAGGCACGAGAGGAACGACAGGTATGGAAGCCGGGAGGAACGGTTAGGGTTAGGGTCAGGTATAAGAGCCGTAGCCCTGCCCCCTCCCCCCGGCCTTGATCGTCTTAAATGATTTAATTAGAATGCTTGCAGGCAATTATAATCAGATTGCCTTGTGGAAAATTATGCAAACGTTATTACTTTGAAGCATTAATGCATCAGTCAATTCCAGCTGCGCCCAGCCCCCTCCATCCTGGGCTGACCCTCGGCGTTAGCATTTTTTTGCCTTGGATGGCAAATTCCCGGGGGTGGGGACTCTTGAGCTGTCAAATTGCCTGGAGTGGGGATGAGAAAAGAGGGCAAATGCCCCGTCCTCCGTCAACACTGTAACATTTTCATTGATCGCACAGTCGCATAATGCCGTTATTAGCATTTTAATGTGCGATTTTTCGTTTCAATTAACGTCTCCCTTTGTAATAGCGCTAGGAGTCTAATGAAGACTTCACACCGCGACGACATGCACCAGTTTAGGGTTTTAGTACTGATGTAAAATCATTGACATTAAAATTAATAAAGCGCTATAACGTTATATGTTATGAATAGTTATAAATATGAAAGGATGCTCTTCAAATAATATCAACAGAAATTTGATACAATAACCAAAACACGTTGATTCAGATCGACAGCTCTGGTTTTTTGCCATGTAATTCTGGGTTGATAAACAACGAAGAAATGTATGCATAAAATCAAGAACATGCCTTTACAACCTTCTTCACTTTATTCCTGTCCTTGACAGGTGAGCCAATCTGCGTTTTTTTTTTTTGTAAAATCTGTGTAGTTATATTCTGATAGGAAACTGCGTGCGTGTCCAAAGCTCGCTTATGGCCCCGGGGTTGACAAATGCTCGGCCCCCGGGCAGCGCAAAGTTTGCAAATGCCCCACCCCCGGGACTGACAAGGCGGGCAAATGCCCCGCAGTTGCCCAGGGGGGGCTGGGCGCACCTGAAATTGACTGATGCATTAAGTGCATTTCATATTTTCCAAAGACTTTGTGCCGAAAAGCACGCTCAAACACCCGAATGACGTTACCATATTATTTCAACCAAAGAGAATGTTACGTCTTACACTTTGTGGGATGACACACTTATTATATTCAGTAATGATAATCGCGGGTTACCAAGGTCAGGAGCAGGGCGGATAAAGGTTGCCCAACATTTATCCGCCCTGGTCAGGAGGTTTCAATTGGCCCCTCCGTGGTACAAAACATACCATGCCGGAGGAAGGGGCTGGAGGGATGCATTTGTATGGAGGCTCTTTGCATATGGAAAATGATGAAAATTGCTGAAATGAAAAGACGTGAAAAACAAAGAATTTTTGCATGGAACGGACTGGTATCCAACGTTAATCAATTTAGTAGGAGAGGATTAAGTCCATATTGAAGTCAATAAAATCTAATCCATAAGCTAAGACCTTTTTTGCTGTTAGGAGGCAGTGTTGACTGAGAATATCCAAAGCTAATTGACGGTTATGACATATGGGAAACAATCTCCTCTGGAAAACCATTGCGGCCAGACGAAGTACTTATTAATATATTATCGTGCCGCTTTCTGCAGCTTAAGACGGCACACAGATCTGAACGGCGCTGAGACGTCACTTGCATGTAAAATTTTGAACTCAATGATTTCACCAATTTTAACCTACAACAGTGAAGTTTGGAGTGCTTTTGTTAAATCAGATTTTAAGTCCTGGGACAGTTCTGCAAGAAAACCCATTTACAACTCTGTAAACGCCCTGATTTACAACTACACACTGGCAAGGCTTCCAACATTGCATGTAGAGCTGAACTCGGTAAATTCCCCAAGATCATTGATATAAATAAAAAGATTCTAAATTACTTCAGCTACTTGAAAGATAGAGATGAAGATTCTATAGTAAAAACAAGCCTTAAAAAATTTCAATTGACCCTTATTATAGCGGGGAAAAAAGCTTTTACTCTAATATCATGAAGATGGTTGACTACTACGATCTAAACGGCGACTTTCCTTGTATAATTAATTGCCTGACTCTAAAGTTAAACGGTATGTTGACGTAATGAAAAATAAACTCGTTTCTTACTGCGGGAACCAGACCGCTCACCAATTACAAAAACTCAGTTTCAGTTTATTGTACAATCAAAAAGGACTGTAGCCCCTCATCGTACCTAGTTTTAACAAGAAAAGATCCAGCGTCAAGAAAAGCTTTAAGAGTCTTAAAATTAGAATAAGTAGTCATCAACTTAGAATTGAAACGGATAGGTACAAAAAAAATCCATCGCAATGAAAGGATATGTTCCTTTTGTAACAGTTACAAAATTGAGGATGATTACTAGATTGAAAGGCCTATTATTTCATACATACTGAGTGATTCTGTTTGAGTCAACCTGAGTGAAAACATAGTCCGCGCCTTTATACAACCAATCAGAAAAGCGAAACGGCTCATTCACGTGTGAGTAGAACGTTTCGACCAATCACCGAGCACCCACCAAAAGCAACTGTGTTTTCGGTAGCTTTGTGTTTTCATTAAAGGTTTTATTCTGGCAGCTTTGTCAACAAGTTAAAACGTTTAGATTTTTTGTTTGGATAATATCTCAAGAAAATTGCCAGAAGAAACTAAATAATGGCTGAAGGAGAAATCCTCTGCTTTCCCGCTTTGCAGAAATCTGTTAACCAATTTATTGAAATTATTGAAATTAATTAATTAATTAATTAATCGAAGAACAGAAAAACAAACAAACGTTGTCGAAAGCTAGACGAGATGTCGGCTTGCTCTCCGAGTTTCTGAAATCCAAGCAAGAAAGCAGAAAAATAGAAGAGATTCAATCACAGGAACTCAAAGATTTTCTGAGTGAGTTTATAGTTACTGTTACTGTTTACAGTAATAGAAACGCATCAAGCGAGTTCTCGACTCATCCGATGAGGACAGCCCGCCTGCTGTACCATTTCAGTGACAATTTTTTGTCAAAGCTTTTTTATTGATTACCCCACCTACGCGAATTACCTCACTTACCTGGGGTCCCCCACCTTTGTGTAAACAAGCCCTTTTTTTGGAATTGATCCGACTCATGTGAAGTATGACGTCTGAACAAGGGCTCAGTTACTTCAAAAATAAAAAATTGATAGGAAGACTGTTCTGTTCACTTCTTTGATTATTATTAATTATCATTATTATTATTATTATTATTATTATTACTATTATTATTATTATTATTATTATTATTATTATTATTATTATTATTATTATTAGGTAAAAACCTCTCTACTATCAAACCTTAAGAAGAATTGCTTTGAATGAGAAATAATTAAATAAGCTCAAACGGCAAACGCTTCTTTTTATTTATACACTTTAATAGACGTCTTAATCATATGTTAATAGATCGTTTTGAAATCCCGGACTTGTGAGTTATAGTTTTTAACAATCTGAAGCACTACTGTCTAAAACTATTATAAAAATATCAACAGACTACCCAGCCACGTAGGGGTCGAAATCACTCACTCTCTTTCAAAGTCTTTTATCTAATTTTACTTTCTGTAGTATAAGAACTCATAATAACTCATGATCTCATGAGTCACTTTAATCTAAAGTCACTTTTAAGCTTGAGCTTTAGGAACTTCTTCAACAAATATACGGGACACTGAATTCTATCCTGTGTAGCCATCAGCGTTTCCATGTGAGGCGCAATTTCCGATCCAAAATCCCACGCGAACCTTTCCTTTGTGGATGTTATTACAGTGCCCCTCAATATGGCGGACGCGGTGGAGATTTTTATTACCGCCCGTCGCCATGTAGACAACTCCGTCAATCGGCAGAGGAGCAGAACACTCAGCGCCATTGAAAGTGAAGTACCAACGTTTGCAGCAGCTATTGCAGCTTGTAATCCTTAGTGCACCCGTCCAGTAAACATGAAGGGCAGTATCAGAAAAGTTTTTGGTGAAAACACAGTCCTTCAAAAAACACAAAGAATTTGATAAAAAATCTATTAATGAAGAGGCTCAGTAACAGATTAATGTTTCATTGCATCTAAAACCTAGATCTAGCTTAGATCTAATAGCAACTGCCTAGTGCCCAATATTGATTGTGGTCGTTGTGGATAGACAAATAAATCAGTTCATGAATGTAGAGGTCAAGGCTAACTTCACAGCTGGGAGACTGAATTTATCCCTTTTCGGAAAAAGGGACTTATATAATCTACTGCTGTAGTCAGCCTTGCATTTTTTTTAATTTTGTGCTATACAAGATTTTACTGGCTAGGAGTAGATCCACCATCATGATGATCATGCACCTTTAAGTTTTTAATTTGGCCCTCTTCGACGTACCCCGTAGAAACGGTGCCCCCGTTACTTGTCCTCCCCTCCACCTCCCAAACCCTTCATCCAACGTTAGAGACTGTTTTCAGCTAGAACTTTGACTTTCCAGATGTCACGCCTATTGGTTGCTGGAAGTCGTTGGCGCCGACCAATTCGGAACCTTAACATTCCCCGGCAAAACCCGGGCATTTGACCATCACTTGTGCCTGGGGGTGGGGAATTGAATCGCAAGCCTCAAGTTTAACTTTTTTTTAAGCTCCGGTGTCTGACAAAGTATTTCACATCCTCGGTAGATGCGATCTTTCTCTTAATTAGATGGAAGACTTGAAAAGGTTTAAGACACATCTGTTGTAAACGAATGGCTTTTTACTTCAAAAGCTAAGTGTATGCTGTTTTGTTATCATGACACCAATTTCCCTCCCTTTTTTTGTTTGAAGTTTATTAATTCATAAATACATAGCAGTTCGAAAACTGAATTGCGTATTTACGTTACAAAAATTGAATTAAAGATCTAAGCATTAACTAATCTATCTTAATTAAAAGGAATAAAGAAGCTGACAAGAGATGAGATGCCAAAAAAAGTTATCGAAATACAAGCTGCGAAATTTGAAAGCTTTAACCTATAAGTTAGTTGCTTTAAGACATGAAAAGATAATAAAGCTATTCTTAAAAAGGTCAGTTTTAAAACGTGGCATGTTAAAAGATCGCGCACGCCTTAACTGAATAAGTAGATTCGTGCGGTGCAGGTAATAACTTATAAAGACGGTGATTGTTGTCATTGAAAATTGTTTGAAAAAGTGACTCAAATATTTCGTCATGGTGGGTTGCTATTTTCTTAAAATTCATAATGACAAGAGCCTCATGATAGCTAATATTGGACATTGCTCTCTCCTGTACAGGTTCCAATTCTTGCGTAAAATATTTAGGCAAACTGAAGTGAAAGGCCGGTAGTGCATAGTCCATAATTGATCTCATACAACTAGAGTGGAAGAGCCCTAAATCAGTGCGAGTAACCTTAGCTCTCTTAAGTTGTACCAAAAAATATATAATCTCTTGGAGCCATTCTTAACAGTTTCATTAATATAGATATTCCAGGTCAAATCACTGGAAATATTGAGACCCAATAACTTTACACTGTCTACGGCTTCTAAAGCATCGCCGTTAATGAGAATGGGCTCAAATTCTTGCTGGGATTTTGTAAAGGATATTCGCATTTCTGGACTCTGTTTTTGACCATTGCACTACTCTATCTTTAGTACGTTGGGCGTTGCTAATTATAAGTTCCCCCTTCGCGACTGTTTCGGAGATAGTGGTATCATCTACATATTTCCATAAGCGTGCATTCTTGACAACAAGGTCGTTAATCATAATCAAAAAAAGCCAAGGCCCTAATTTGGTTCCTTCAGGGGACAGGTTCCCGTTCAGATACATCATAAAGTTCACCAAGTTTGATCAATACAAAGTATATTATCATGACCGGAAGATAAAAGCCCGACTTACTTTTAGACGTCCGAAACATTTACCTTTCTTCCAAACAACATATAATCTTCAAAATATTTCTTCTTTGGGAGAGTCATTTGACTACTACATTAGGCCGTAATGTATAAGGAGAATTTCTCTTTCCTCCACAAAGGCCTCTCTGTATCGTAGGGAAGCTGGGGAGAGAGAAAAAGGAAGCGCGCGGGGAACAACGGGATACCCAGCGGGGTCCTTTGCGGAGAAGAGAAGGAGAATTTGATCAGGCGTGCCTTAAAAAGTTCAAATGCCCAGCGGTAGGGGGGCGGGGCCAACTACAAGCTTTATTTGCAGAACCATACAAGTACATACTAGTATTGCAAAAGCTATTTATAATTATGGTTCAAGAATATGAACTAAAATTTAATCACAGTGAAATTAAGCCACTTTGTCCATAATTCGTCCCGTCACGATATATATAGTATATATATATATATTTTTTTTCTTCAAGTTTTGTTTTGATAATGACCAATAGTGAATACCATTGACAATTCTGGAACGAGTACCTTACGCGCTCGAAATTCTGCCTACAAAATTCAGTGTACAAGCTTACGTGTGTAACTAGGCTGCTATATAGAGAATGTCGCTTTATAATGAGTGCGCGGCCACAAGCCTTTAGATATTCGTTGGTATGCAAAAAGCCTTTTGGAAAATGGCTGCTGCATGCTCTGTGTTGTGTATAAATTTGATAATTTTATGCCCATCAATCGCAAATGCACGACTCACCTTGATCAGACCAGTGTCCTTCTGATCATCCAAGTTGTTCCAGGCACATTCTTTCCAATTCTTAAACGGCATCGGGCTAAGTTCCCATTTTTGACCGGGAGGACCCTGGTCTCCAGTTTCTCCTTTAGCCCCTTCCTCTCTCTTTACACCAGCAGGTCCCTTATCACCAGGAGGTCCCTGAGGTCCAGTCTTTCGCTGCAATCCTTGATCGCCTTTAGCCCCATCATGGCCATCATGTCCGTCACGTCCGTCGCGGCCTGGTGCCCCAGGAGTACCATGCTTGCCGGGCATGCCGGGAATGCCACAACCACCATAACAAAACGATGGAGATTGCTAGTTTCAAACAAGAAAATAGTAAAAATTATAAAAAATATATCTTGTTATCCTTCGACTGATTGATCAAAAAACTGAAAGGCAGAAATGCCGGTATGTGTACTTTTAGTAGAAACAGCTCGAGCTTTCCGCATATAAGAAAAATGCTTGTACAATGGGCTAATTTTTATCTGAAAATTTCAGTTTCCTAAGGTCTCAGATTCAGAAAAGGCGGCATTTTTTTCATTTTCATGTGTTCGCTTCTCCTGCCTGCTTCTTAAATAGGTGTTATCTTCACCTCTCCACCATCACGTCTTTCTTCAGTCAAATGTCAGTGGCGTGGCGTCCTGAGAGCTTTCCGCATGTTGCTCGAGATTTCCCCCACAATATCCCTTAATTTCTCAAAAAGTTGCCCAAAAGCTCGTCAAAGAAAGTCAAAAGTTTCTTTTTGTAGCGAAAGTTGCTCAAAAGTTGTTTAAAAAAACTGTACCGTGGTTTGTGCGCACTGTTTGTTGCCGCTAGTTGCCGTTACAGAAGTCATCATGGCCAGCAGTAACATTAATAAACTTAGCATGATGATCAGTTCGACCAGTTCACTTGACCAGATCTATCAAAAGCTCCTCAGCTGCCTGTGGAAAAGAGGATGATGCACTTTAGCCTGGTACTTTCAGGCACTCCCCCCCCCCCCCCCCCCCACCCCACCCCACCTCCACAAACATCAGTTATTATTGTTTAGTGTTCATTGCAATCACCCAGCAGTTTTGTGGTCCGAAAATATTTACTTAACTTGAACAAAACAATGTTGAAATAATAAGATGAACTTTTAACCCTTGGTGGATAATTCTTCAAAAGAGATATTGCTGTGCACATGCGTAATACGAAGCACGGGGGAGTGTTAAAAAGAATTTTAAACCAGCTTAAGTATTTAGCACCTTATTTAAACACGCAATTCAAATTTCAGTTTTTAGGGAACAGAAACAGTGCACGTAAACTGGAGTCACTCACTGTGTCGTAACAATAATGCGCAAGTGTTCGTCCTAAAACTTTGATTACTAAATTTGGCTACTTTGATTGTTATTACCACATGCAAGTAATCTTTGCTACATACAATAGCGTGAAAGTATTTGCATTGCAGTAACACGCACAGACTGAAACTAAAAATCTCTAGAAAACTGTAGATATGAGCCTCTGTATGGGTATTTCCGACGACATCGAAGTCGCGACGACCACCATTTATGAAGTGACCATCTTAGAGATTAAAGCGACAATGGCATTGCCATTTCAATTAAGTTTGACAACATTTGTTGTGCATGGAATGACGGCAACGAAACTTGCAAAAAGTGCGCTGCACGTTCAGATGTTTTTTTTTTTTTCGCTTATTTTCTCGTTTCCCTTGTCGCAGTGGTTGAATGGAGTTCGTTAGCAGCGTTACGTTGCACAAAGCATGCAATTCTTGACATGCCACGATTTCGCCAGAAAAACTAACGATTTGATGGAAAACGCGCGACGAAACCGACGTCCGTGGGTACCCACACAGAAGCTTAGTTATCTAGATTATTTTTGCTCTTTCCCTGAACTTTCTTGAGTGAATGGCTACCCAGTAAGCTATAGTTTCCTGATGTTAAACTAGGAAGCCATTGACTAAAACTAAGTCCCTCCTTGGTTAAGATTAAGTAAATGTACCTTGGAAGTCTTGATCCTGCGTTCAGCGCACGTAGCTGCACCCAGCAAAACTAAAACCAAAAGTGAAACCTGTTTCCACAAGTGCAGTGTTGCCTTGTTCTTAAAAGGTATCACGCCACACCGTTTCTCCAATATGAATGGTCAGACTCCCATCAACAGAACAGATGACGTCTTTCCTTAAAGATCAACCCCTGTTGTCATGGTGATTCAAGTACCAACAAGAGAGGCTACGTGACTGTGTGGTTGTCTCTCCATATCGCACCGTTTTCAAGGTAGCATTATCTGAGTTTACTCTATCCCTTAGATCAGCATGAATTACTAGAATGCTAGAATTCAGCGATTTCCTCTTCTCAATTAAAATGTAGTTATCCCAGGATAGCCGCTTATTTGCAAGAAAAAAACTTAATGTAAGAGAGTCTTGCAGTAAAATGACATATCTATAAAAGGACTGCTAGTAAAAACACAAGGATGTGCCAGAGTAAACAGAGGCTGAATGAAATTAACCTTTGTAATAAAATATGGCTTACTAAGAAGCTGAATAAGCTGTCAATAAACTGTCAATAAGCTGTCAAAAAGCCTCTAAATCTCCAAAATGATTTTCCCTTTGCCTCCTGAGGACTCAAATATCTGAAAGCGTACAGATGGGCCGTGCTCGACAGAAAATTAGAATTGAACCCTAAAATGTGAAGCACAATACCAATCTGGGCGTGGATCAAGGTTTTATTTTAAAACTCACAAAACCGTGAACGTCAGAAATATTACTGGAATGTTATTTTGTCCAGGAAACCCGCTTAGGTTTAAAGAATGAACTACTGACAAGGCTAAAACTTATATATTTAAAAAAGGAAAATCCGAACGTATTCGACTCTAGAGAGCATCATCAGGGTAAGAAAATACCGTCCACTGCATATAATCGCACATGTCATATCCTCAGATAATTCTCGATGGGAAAAGTTTCGCAACGTAGGAGTTAATTTGTCTGTTCAAGTTAGGCTTCAATTATGGAATCATTAGGCCTTCGTTTTAGGTTGTGTTCTTGAAGATTAGCTCTTAGAATACTCTTCACGGCGGCATAACGGTGGGCGTCAGATGCAAAATTTCCATTTAGTTTTGCGAAGATGAGAATACAAAGGTTCCAAAGGCATTTCTGTACGAAACCGGTGCTTACGGCGGTTCGCTGAAATTGAGAAGCCGATCAGGCAAAAAAAGACTTAACCGTAAACAGCAACTGTGATGTGTTTGTAAGGCCCGGTTCAGGCGCCGAACTTTTCATGGGCCGAACGTTCGGCGTCTGAATGAATTAAAAACGCCTGTTTCAATTTGGAACGGGCATTTCGGCTGTGGAACGACTTTGGAACGGCTTTGATCAGAGACTATTATAACGTATTTTGTAAGCAGTTTGACCGAAATGAGCATTTTTCACCTTTTGAACTTAGTTCAGCTGCAATTAAGATCGGCGTCTGAATCAGTTCAGCTGGTCTAAATAATTTGGGTCGGCCTTAATTCGAATCAGGTTCGGCTCATGAACTCATGAGCTAATTTTTTGGTTTGCTCGTTTAGGTAGAGTAGCTAAATGTCGATAAGAGCCCTGGCACTCTAAAGAAAGATTTGAGGATACCAGTCTACATACCTAACGAGACAACAACATCCTCTCCCATTGATTTTCAACCACCATATAGATGTTGCGACGATTAATAGATTGTGGCAAAAAAAAAACTAGAATCCTAAGAAATTAAAAGGCAGCATACCAGCATGAAGAGAGAGAATTACGGACAGGGAGCAGCCCTTTCCCTGGGGGAGGGAAATGCAGTAGAACTACATCACATTACTTATTATACTGTCAAGTATAAGTCATTACTTATTATACTGTTGTATTTTCAGTATAAGACTCTGAGTGTACAGTAGAATTCTCCAACCCCTCGAACAAATGATTCCTTGAACCTGAAGAGTTCCTTTCCCTTTTAAATCTGTAATTTTATTCAACCATATTTTATGATTTTCAACCACCATATAGAGTTCCGACGATTAATAGACTGTGCAAAAAAAACCTAGAATCCTAAGATAAGGCAGAATACCAGCATGAAGAGAGAGAATTACTCCACGACGGGTGTCGTATTTCGGACAGGGAGAAGCCCCCGAAAATCTGTGGGGGGGGGGGGGGCAAATTTGGTAGAACTACATCACATGTATTAAGTCATTACTTATTATGCTGCTGTATTTTCAGTATAAGACTCTGAGTGTACAGTAGAATTCTCCAACCCCTCAAACGAATGATTCCTTGAACCTGGAGAGTTCCCTTCCCTTTTAAATCTGTAATTTTATCCATATGTTTCCAAGCTTTCGATAATCAGAACTAATCCCAGTTTTTTCCTAAAATTAAAAGATTCGAGAGTTGGAATGCGAATGGCGTTCACAACTCAAGAGAGTCTATAAATTAATCAAGGCACAGCTCAAAAGATGAATAAATGGGAAGAGTTACTCCTTCTAAAATCCAGACCCAATTGCGACGCAAACTGTGTCCTATCTCAGAACGAAAGAGCCCCAAAAACGTATCTCTGGTGCCAAGGCACACACCTGATTAACTTTTCAAATAAAACAGCCTATAATTTTCTGACTTTTGTAATTGCTGGTTGGTTTACTTTAGAAACCAAGAATGTATTAACTTAGATTTTGAGAACTTATGCACCTATCAATGTAAACCCCGTGGGAGGGAGTGCGGGCAAGGGGTGGGGATTTGACAAATTTTAAAATTTTTCGATCAAATTCCCCAGGGTGGGAAACGAAAGGTCAATCAAAAGTGTCAAAAAAGCCCCCACCCCAGGGGAAAAAATCTAAACAAACAATGCTATAATACTATATAAAACGAATAAAAGAACATTTCAAACACGTTGTTACTACTTTTATTTACGGTTAACGGAAGCTCCATTAAATTACTCGCTGTAATTAAGTATTTTCTCTCTCCACTAGCATATCTTATCTTGAACAACAAAATCACTCCAGGAAGATTGACCGTGCTATATAATATTAATAACACGTAAAATGCTTTATAACATCTGCTCAACATGTCAGAACAAGAACAAGTCGGATCAGTGACCCATAAAAAATCCTCTGACTTTCATTGTGGAATTCGATTTCAATCGAGGTTTAAAATCAGATGGGAACTTGAAGATAAAAACTTCCTCAAAATAGACATTATCTGTTTAGATGACAGTTTAAAGTATCGGATTATGGCGATTAAAACAAATGAAAACTTTATACCTTTCTCCAACAACGTGACTTTCAGGAAGCCTCGAAGGACGGACTTGGTAACTGCTTCTGAATTGATACCAGGCTTCTGTCGGTCAAAGTCAAATGTCCCGACCCCGGGGTCGCTTCACACGATCAAAAGCCCGACAGCGGGGATAGTCCCAGGCATCAAATCCCCTCCCCTTGCCCGCACTCCCCCCCCCCCCCCCCCCACGGGATTTACATTGATAGGTGCATTATTTACAAGAAAGAAATAAAAATGAGAAAATAACGTAGTGCTCTTTATGGAAACATTGGCTTGTTTCTATGAAACATATGCAAATATTTTCGCTATTAGTCAGTGCAGTATCTTCTACCAAGAAAATCCCAGAACGAATGTTGTATGTCTACGACATACAACACCTGGTATGTTTGCCGATGATACATATATAACTACAGCTCATGAAGAAATATCCACAATAGAATGTTCTTTAAATAGTGACATAATTGCAGAACATAATTGGCTTAAGACAAACAAATTGAGTTGCAATACTTCTAAAACTAGTTATATGACAACTGGCTCATGGCAAAATTTGGCAAATGCCAAGTTCATGAATCTAGAGTTGGATAATAGACCTATTGAACATAAACCCTCCACTTAGTTACTGGGGGTTCATGTTGATGAGATGCTAACCTGGGATAATCAGATCAAACATATTTCATCCAAAGTCTCTAATGGCTTGCGAATGCTGTATTTAGCTAGAAAACTAACTGATAATCAAGAGACTCTTAAAACTGTTTTTACTATTCACTTGTGCAGCCCTACTTTGACTATTATGATGTTGTATGGGGCGATTGCTCCAAAACACGTGCTGACAAATTTCAAAAGTTGCAAAATACAGCAGCAGGGATTATTACTCGGGCTGATTACTCTATCAGATCATCAGATGTACTAAATTCTTTAGAGTGGTCAAACTTAGAAGAAAGAAGAAAAAGGTACTTATTAGTCACGATTTTTAAAATATTCAATAATAATTGTCCGACGTACATCAGGAGCGGTTTCATAGAACCCCTGAAATTCATGACTGTATAGTAATTAGAGGGGTTCTAACTATGATCTCCAACTACCACTACCTAAAACAAATTTTCTTAAGCGTTCATTTTCTTATCGAGGTGCAATGGCTTGGAACCAACTGTCAAATAAAACACGTGAGATGGGGGATCTTACTAGCTTTAAACTCGCCATATCTTAGGATATAACTTTTTATTGTGTTTTTATCTTATTTCTTTAATATTCATTTCTTGCTCTTATATTGTATTTCAAATTATTAATTGTTTTTTTGTTTTTTTGTTGTCGTTTTTTTTACCGTTATTATTAGTCTTGATTACCATATAAGCTAGATAGTTACGTTTATGACAGTCGATAGGAACAGATAAAATTGTCAATTCTTGTGCTAATTATGTTAGTTAATCACTAGTCGTAATGTTTATAAATTGTAATTATCACACGGCATGTCTGAAAACCACCTTGCTGAGCCATTTACCGTGTTTAAATGAAGTTGATTGATTGATTTGATTTCGATTGAATCCCCTCCCCCCACTCCCCCCCCCCCCCCCCCTCCCACAACCCAAAGATAACATTTGCTTCGAACTTTGAGCAAAATGTTGGTTGGAGGGCAGTTTTGGCTAAGCAAATAGATCTCTTCTGTTTTTAAGGGTTAAAAATTATGCTAACCCTCGACACCAATCATCAGAACTCAAATACTTTATCTTTTTTGACATAAGGTGACTTATGGTCGTATTATCGGTTGGGATGCATGTAATGTTTTCCTATCAATTTAGAAATCATGATGATTTATGAGTCTTTGCAATTTACATTAATAGTTTATTATCTTATAAAATACGTTGAATAGAACGATCTCTGTACAACAAAAGAGACTAGTTTTGAGAAAGAGCAATTTAAAAACTAGTCACGGTTTTCTTAGCTGCTTTTTTTATTTAACTCATCTACGGTGGGTGGCGTTTAAATGCACAGCGACTGTGTAGTGGAATTTTTTTCCGACACAATTAGATCACTATATCTTTTTACTCAAGTCAAAGGGACACTGAACAATTTAAGCCTTCCATATAACAATGTCTTTCTCTTCTTATTCTAGAAATTAAAACTGTATTTTTACCTTACGCCTATTGAGCAGACCGTAAATTGTTCAGTGTCATTTGTGTAAACAGAACGATCACACTGAACGTTGTGAGACGAAAACCGTCTCAGATCACTGAAGATCGTTTTTCTCTTTAGTTTTCATTGTGCACGTGCATTCTTCTGTTCTGATAGGGTCGTTTCATTCGAAGCAGAGAAGTCGGAGTTGGAATTTTTGAAAGCGTGGTCTTATTTGGAAATCATTGACCTCAGACCCCACTCGCCGCATGGCGACTCCACACGACGAGGTTTACACAGTATTAGAAAACTTTGTTATTCTCATGAGTTGCTAAAACTTTAATCAAGTTGCCCCGTATCAAAGGTTGCTCCAAATAGCCGAGTAAACAGCCTGGGATTAGAGATCTTAAAGGGCAGGAAGCGGGAGAAATAGAGGAAAACTACGCAGCAGCAGTAGCAGCAGTCTCTCTTTTCTCTAAGTTCGTCGAGCGTTTGGCGAAACGCTCGAGACAAAAAAATGACCACGCGCATGCGTCAAGGCGCTCGACGGGAGAGGCTCTTTTCTGTTCTCGGGGTGCAGCCCTCGTTTCTCGTTTATCCATGTATAGCAAACGATTCCGGAGAAAATAGTGGCCAACAACCCGTTAAGGGGTAATTAATCAACTGAACACGATTTCCCCCAGATATTTATTTGAAAGATAAATGCGTGATCTCATTGGGTTTTTTGAGGTTTGGTACACTATAGATTTAATGTAAAGGTAATCTTTTGCTCATTTTCGTCTTAATTTATTGTAAGCAATCATCTATAAGCTAAGACCTTTTTTGCTGTTAGGAGGCAGTGTTGACCGAGAATATCCAAAGACAATATGACATATGGGAAACAATCTCCTCTGGAAAACCATCGCCGCCAGACGACTTAAGTACTTATTAATATATTATCGTGCCGCGTTCTGCAGCTTAAGACGGTACACAGATCTCAACGGCCTTAAGCCCTCACTTGCATGTAAAATTTTGAACTCAATGATTTCACAAATTTTACTCTACAACAGTGAAGTTTGGAGTGCTTTTGTTAAATCAGATTTTAAGTCCTGGGACAGTTCTGCAAGAAAACCCATTTACAACTCTGTAAACGCTCTGACATTGCATGTAGAGCTGAACTCGGTAAATTCCCCAAGATCATTGATATAAATAAAAGATTCTAAATTACTTCAGCTACTTTAAAGATAAAGATGAAGATTCTATAGTTAAACAAGCCTTAAAAATTTCAGTTGACCCTTAATTATAGCGGGGAAAATAGTTTTTACTCTAATCTCATGAAGATGGTTGACTACTACGATCTAAACTGTGACTTTTCTTGTATCATTCATTGAATGACTCTAAAGTTAAACGGTATGTCGGTGTAATGAAAAATAAATACGTTTCTTACTAGAACCAGACCCCTCAACAATTACAAAAACTCAGTTTCAGTTTATTGTACAATTAAAAAGGACTGTAGCCCCTCACCGTACCTAGATTTAACAAGAAAAAACCCCGCGTCAAGAAAAGCTCTTCTTAAAATTACAATAAGTAGTCATCAACTTAGAATTGAAACGGGTAGATACAAAAAAAATCCCTCGCAATGAAAGGATATGTTCCTTTTGTAACAGTTACAAAATTGAGGATGAAAATCATTTCTTACTAAATTGTAAGGCCTATTCTCAGATTAGAGACGTATTTTTCTCCAAAAGAGAAAATCAACTAAAATATCTCATTTCATGGATTCTTCTGACTATTTAATTAACTGTCAATTAATTACTTTTATTTATCTCGTAATGCTTTGAATTAACAAATAAATTAATATCAATGAATGAATGAGAACTGTAATGTTTTGTAATGTTTTACAATAATTAGTTGAATTAGAGCGGTTTTCACTTGACTGTCGTAAAACCAAAACCAAAGTAAATACACTAGCCAACCAAAGGGCGTAGTAAAACCAAAACCAAACCAATTCCTCAATTACTTTCGACAGTCAAGTGAAAACCGCTCTAAAGTAAATAAAGTTAGATTAGAAGCTTTTGCAATACTATAATACCTTTATGGTCATGAAAATAAAGCTTTTGTTGTTGTTGTTGTAGTTGCGTGTCAGAAGCAAAAAAAGCAACGCGGGGGGGGGGGAGGAGCACAACTTTTTGTCGGAATATGGGTTCAGCACAGGGTGTCCCAACTTAACGTGACGAAACTGCAATACTCGTCACTTCGTCACATTAGTCAGAACAATAGGGGTATTTTCTTCCCCCTCAATGTTGGTTTTTGCGTGTTTTCATGTCAGACGCAAAAGAAATCAACACGGGGGGGGGGGGGGGGGGGGGTGAGGAGCACAACTTTTTGTCAGAAATATGGGTACAGCAAGGGTTGTCCCAGTTAAGTGTGATGAGGATTGCAGGTAGGTGAGGTACCCAGCTTAGGTGGGGTAACCCGCATGTCCATATAATCTCTCCTACGGTCACGTAAACGTAAAAGTAAAGTAAACGTGATCAAATTAAAATGAGAGATCATATGGACAGGCGGGTTACCTCACCTATGCCAATTACTTCACCTGCCTGTGGTCCCCCACCTTTGTGTAAACAGGCCCTTTTTTGGAATTGATCCGACTCATGTGAAGTATGACGTCTGAACATGGACTCAATTACTTCAAAAATAAATAATTGATAGGAATACTGTTCTGCTCTCTTCTCTAATTATTATTAATTATCATTATCATTCTTATTATTATTATTGTTATTAACTTGATCAACGAAATGAGTAGAAATTACAGATGTGTGAGATTTGTAAATCTCTCCATAATTCCCTTGGCGTTTTCTCCGATGAATGCTCCACTTTCTTAGACATGATAAATGACATTGGCATCGACAAAAAGCAGCAACGTTATATAATCAAGAAAATGATAAATATAGCCATTAGAGCAACATATTACATCTTTTGTTGTAGAAATAGGAACTGGAATAGCCCAGACTTAACGCAATTTTGAATTCGTTTTTTTTTTGGCTTTTGTTTTGTTTTGTTTTTGTTTTTGTTTTTTTTTTGGTTTCTTTTTTCTTTTTAATAATCCAATCTCAAGCAGCATTTGTAAATTGCCTATACGTAGCGAGATTTACAACTGTAAATTCGAAAACACAAATAAAGTTTCCATTATTATTATTATTGGTCAATACATATATCATGATCTAGAACTTAAGGACAAGCACACCACGTGTTAAACAAGTATGGCTAGCCGACGACTCGGCGGGGGGTGGACAAATTGTGCCGTTGTATAACTAGTACAATCACCTGAGTCAGGAGGGGAAAAAACATGGTTATCTAGTGAATGGATCAAAGAGCTGACCGTGTAAGAAAAATGAGAACAGGAGCTTGGAGTGAAGGTTGGAGCGAAAAAAAAAACGACGACTTATTAGCGAGCACTTCTCGGTTGCTAAATGGTGCTGAAATGGGGAGCTTTTGACCAAGAGTCTCTGACATACAATTAGCTGTCCTTAGCTATCACAAGAGTAAACATAATGAAATGTTCCCTTCGCGAACACTAAACTTATGAGAGTTGCCTCAAACTTTAGACTACTGGCGAGGAATGCTGAGGTTTGATTATATAGTTTCAGGTCAGGAAAAAACCTCTCTATTATCAAACCTTAAGAAGAATTGCTTTTAATGAGAAATAATTAAATAAGCTCAAACAGCAAACGCTTCTTTTCAGTTATACACTTTAATAAACGTCTTAATCATATGTAAATAGATCGTGCTGAAATCCCGGACTTCTGAGTTATAGTTTTTAACAATCTGAAGCACTACTGTCTAAAACTATTATAAAAATATCAACAGACTACCCAAACAGGTAAGGGTCGAAATCACTCACTCTATTTCAAAGTCTTTTATCTATTTTTACTTTCTGTAGTATAAGAACTCATAATAACTCATGATCTCCTGGGTCACTTTAATCTAAAGTCACTTTTAAGCTTGAGCTTTAGGAACTTCTTCAACAAATATACGGGACACTGAATTCCATCCTGTTTGGCCATCAGCGTTTCCATATGAAGCGCAGTTGCCGATCCAGAATCCCACGCGCACCTTTCCTTTCTGGATGTTATTACAGTGCCCCTCAATATGGCGGACACGATGGAGATTTTTATTACCGCCTGTCTGCATGTAGACAACTCCGTCAATGGGCAGAGGAGCAGAACATTCAGCGCCATTGAAAGTGAAGTACCAACGTTTGCAGCAGTCATTGCAGCCGTAAATTCTCAATGCACCCGTCCAGTAAACATGAAGGGCAGTATCAGAAAAGTTTTTGGTGAAAACACAGTCCTGCAAAAAATTTGACAGAAAATCTATTAATGAAGAGGCTCGGCAACACGTTGTTCCATGTTCCATGACATCCAAACCCTAGATCTAGCTTAGATCTAATAGCAACTGCCTAGTAGTTGTGGTCGTTGTGGATAGACAAATAAAACAGTTGATAAATGAAGAGGCAAGGCTGACTCCACAGCTGGGAGGTTGAATTCATCCTTTTTTGGAAAAAGGGACTAATGTAATCCAATAGCGCTGTAGTCAGCCTTGCTTTATGCATTTCTTAATTTGCTATACAAGATTTTGCTGGCTAGGCATAGATCCACCATGATCAAGCACCTTTAGGTTTTAAAGTTGACCCCCGTCAACGCTCCCCGTAGAAACGGTGACTCCTGTTACTTGTCCTCCCGTCCCCCCTACCTCCCTGGACCCTTCATCCAGCGTTAAAGACCGTTTTTAGCTAGATCTTTGACATTCCAGATGTCACGCGTATAGAGTACTAAGGTGTGACGTCATACAAAATTAAATTTTATGAAATTATGGGATTTGCCAGGGTATTCTGGAAGAACAGCTTCCAAGAGGCCTTCTTGCCAAAAACTAGCATTGTGGGGCAAATTGTCTCTGAGATATTACCCCAGTTATGTTTTGATGACTCCATACAAATCCTTCTAAATTTGACTTGGGTGTGAATAGTCTTTAATGCTAATTTATGGCAAGTAGGCGTCTTGGAAGTTGCTCTTTCGGAATATCTTGACAAATTCCATAATTTCACAAATTTAATTTTTAAGACGCTGTCACTTTAGAACTCTGTTGGTTGCTGGAAATCGTATGTGCCGACCAATTCGAAACCTTAACATTCCCCGGCAAACCCCGGGCATTTGACCATCCCTTGTGAACAGCAAGCCTCAAGTTTAATATTTTTTTTTAACATCCGGTTTCTAACAACGTAGTTCGATAGATGCGATCTTTCTCATGATTAGATGGAAGATTTGACACAGTTTAAGACAAATTGACTTGTTCGACAAGCACTTCAAAAGCTACGTGTATGCAGTTTTGTTACCATGACCCCAATTTCACTCCCTTTTTTAATAACAAAGCATATTATCATGACCGGAAGATATAAGCCCGACTTACTTTTACACTTCCGAAACATTTACCTTTCTTCCACACATCATATAATCTTCAACACATTTCTTCATTGGGAGAGTCATTTGACTACTACATTAGCCCGTAATGTATAAGGAGAATTTCTCTTTCCTCCGCAAAGGCCTCTCTGTATCGTAGAGAAGTTGGGGAGAGAGAAAACGGAAGCGCGGGGGAGACAATGGGATACCCAGCAGCAGCTTCTACAGAGGAGGGAATAAGAATTTGACCAGGCCTGTCTTTAAAAGTTCAAATGCCCGCGAGGTTACCTCGGCGGATGTTGAAGTTTTGAATTGATTGGCACATAAGTCTTCAGAGTAAACTGAGAGATGAAACGTCCTTGTTAGTAGCAGAGATCTTACCATCAGATACAGGCCTAAATACAGGGGCTAATTAACAGAATCCTTTAAGCGTTACACTTTACATTTTTTTGTAGAACCAACATGAAAAAAAATAATTTTCAAGAAGGTCATTTGTTCATAGCTGTTCAAAGGGTTCATTAGTCACACACATAGGCGCGCTTATGTTATGCCAAAGCCTCAAAGTTTTACCCGAAACACTGAAGAAAATCCTGACATTCTTGAAAGGTTTAAAAGCGTAGTTCTTTCTCTAAATTGAAGTTTGAAAAAAAACATAGCCTCACCCGGTCGCTTGAACTTGTTAATATCACAGCCCCAGAGTTATTTGCAATATAACCTGTTCCAGGTGTTCTGATGGTGGGGACGGCGCGAGAGAAGTGAGCAGGAAAAACAGCGAGGGGGTGGGCTAGTAGTCCAGTCAATCTAGGCATTTTCGAGGCTTAACATAAACTAATTGCAACATAATTGTTTTCAACGTCATTTAAGTAAGGGTGGCCCATCTAGCAACATACTAAAAATCCGCCAAAATCCGTTCGGGGGAACATGTCAAAATTTTGAGCTTTTAACACAGGGCACCCACGTTAGTTGAAATTATACAGTTAAATAAAAAATGCAAAAAATGTGTTTGTTACTTTTATGGAAAAGTGAAAGAAGAAAGAATAACTGCTACCTAGTTTTCGCTGTTAAAAACGAGGTGGCTTTTGCACAGGAAGCCCATGTTCCAATCAAGGAACCCCAAAACAACAGGAGGCTTTCAGAGTAATAGAATGAACTGTTGGCTGTAAAACTACAACAAATTTAGTCTTAAGGCTTTAGTTCTGAAAAATGAAAGCCGTTACTTAGCTTTTAAAAGATATCTTTTTTATCAGATTTCTGTTAGCCGCAAGGGTGAGAAAAATATATATCAGAGCTGGATTTTTGAATAACGTTACAGCCAAAGTAGAGCTCTCCCCTCAAACAGTTTTTTCTTTCAACAACTATCTCCAAAGAAGTCAACATAAAAACTAAGAGTGCAGCTATTGTTCTTCTTTCTTCTCCTCGTTTCTTTCTCCTCGCTCTTTCTATTTTTCCTTTCCTTGTTCTTTTCTAGGAGGATTTTTGGGCTCATTTTGCCGTAGGCTTTTGGTCTCTTACTCAGTGAAAAGACTGCAATTTTCGTTCGGTACGTTTTTAAAAATCCAGCAAGATAATGCTTTAGCTTTTACGGTCACCTATACATTAATTTTTGTTAACGTACCAACATCCTCAAATATACAAGTTTCACTCTTTCGAAGCTTTTCATTTTCTTCTTGTTAAAAGTGAATTGGAGAGGAGGGGAGGATAGTTTTATTAATTCTTTACGACCCACAACAATGCAGAGTTTTTGAACAGGTTAAGCTCCAGTGCCTATGAATTTGATGAGAGGGAAATGCCTTTTCATTAAACGAAAAGCGTTGTTACTTTCGTAAAGGTTAACGGAACATTCATGGCATAAGAACTTTGGTTCTAGCAAACGTTTGTTTCAAGAAAACGAAATAGTACAACAGGGAAGCTGGTTTTTAAGGGAGAGATTGCCCCGGGACATAGAAAAAAAATTACAGCTTCGAAAACAGAATGTGAAGACAAACGAGTGGCTGGGTAACCTGTGCAAAGCGGTGAAGACGAAACTCTGACCCAGGTGTTTCTCACACATTTAGTCGGCGTTTTTAAACCAAAACTACCCAAAATACATTAGCGATGTTGTATCGTAAATTCTTGAGGGAAAAAAAAACATTTATCAAATGTTTTATCTGAATTTGTGATCTCCCTGAAATTGGGTTTCCTGTGGTGAAAGTTGAAAATCTTTATTGCAAATTTTTCTCATGTTTCACTTTAACCGATTTTGGCGAATTTTTAGTATGTTGTTACAAAGCCATCCAACAATCAAATGGCGTTGAAAAAGATTCTGTTGCAATTAGTTTGATGCTAAACCACAATTTTACTAGACTATAGGGAGTAAGAGAGAAGGCCAAACCTCTCTCCCTTTCCTTCTCTTCCTAGATATCTTTCCCGCTCTCTCACTTCGCGCCGCACTCCACTATCTAAACGCCTGGACTGAGTAGGCTATTTGCTGTATGAATAATAGAACAATTATTTGTACACAAAGAGACTAACTGCTCCTTGGCCAGACACTGGCTTTTAACGTGTAAGCCCAAGTACCTCTTCTGCTTGTAAAGCCAGTCCGAAGCAGTTACTGAGCAGCGATATACGGTAGAACTACTATGTGGCCCTCTTGAGAAAATGGACAAGCGGCAAGCGGCCACGTGGTAAAGTTTCCGAAGGGATTTACTAACAATTTTGGCTAGCCTAAGTATAAAATCTGCTTGAACATTATTACATTACTATTTTTGCTGATCAAAAGATCAGCAATAGATCCTACGTTCTTCGGCATATTCGTTTGCGGTCCTTTGCAGTCCCTTGTGGTTCATGTTTGAATTAAATAGTTTATTCTCCCTGTCGGCAGTGCTCGTAAAAATTGCTGCAGTTTGCTAATTCTGCTCAGACACCTGAATTCTGATTGTCGCCGTAGTTTTCGTGACTGCATCTTATTTTACGGCGAGGCCTAGAGTTGTTAACCCTACGTCCAACCCCCAACGAGGGCGCGCCCTGACAGTGTTACATAATTGCAGTCTTATGCCTCACTTAAGTAAGTGCCTAAATTGTGCTGTATACCGGGAGAAAATTTTCAGGCCTTCGGGCATTTTGAATTTTACAAAAATGGCAGGGAACAAGGACATAGCGTTCATTGAGGCATAGTAAAATTGTATTTTATTGTACAGCCTGGGTGACAGGCGTTTGTAAGGGAAGGGGAAGGAGATTTGGTTGCTAGACCGCTCTCGAGGGACTGACTTTCGCGGTTATCGCGCGCCCGGAATCCCGCTCCCCTCCCTTTCAAATATTTGCCACGCAGGATATTCGTCGCCTGATTTTGTTCGGATTAGTTGAAACGGTATTTTTTTATTCCTATATTAATCTTAGTTTGCAATTACTATTTTGATAATAACCAACCATTGACAATGCTGGAAAGAGTACCTTATGTGCTCGAAATTCTGCCGACAGAATTTAAACAAGCCTATGTGTGTAACTAGGCCTCTATATAGAGGATGTCGTTTTATGAGAGAGCATACCAGAAGCCAATAGCTGTTTGTTGGTATCTCCACCAGGCAAACAAAAGGCCTTTAGAAAAATTGCTGCTGCATGCTCTCTATGTTGTGTGTAAATTTGATAATTGTATGCTGATAAATCGCAAATGCACGACTCACCTTGATCAGACCACTGTCCTTATCATCATTCAAGTTTTTCCACACACATTCTTTCCAGTTCTTAAACGGCATCGGGACAGGTTTCCATATTTGTCCAGGGGGACCCTGGGCTCCAGGTTCTCCTTTAGCCCCTCCCTCTCCCTTTACACCAGCAGGTCCCTTATCACCAAGAGGTCCCTGAGGTCCAGTCTTCCCCTGCAATCCTTGATCACCTTTAGCTCCATCACGGCCATCACGTCCGTCACGTCCGTCGCGGCCTGGTGCCCCAGGAGTACCATGCTTGCCGTGCATGCCGGGAATGCCACAACCACCATAACAAAACGATGGAGATTGCTAGTTTCAAACAAGAAAATATAAAAAATTATTAAAAGTATATGTTATCCTTCGACTGACTGATCCTGATTGTATTCAGGTTTAGTTTGCAAAAAGCTGAAGGGCAGAAAGGATTGTGTACTTTTAGTAGAAACAGCTCGAGCTTACCCTATCTCAAAAAATTGCTTGTCCAACGAGATTCGAAAAAGGTGGCATTTTTTCATTTTCATGTCTTAGCTTTTCTTGCCTGCTCTATAGGTTATATCTTCCCCTCTCCACCGTCACGTCTTTTTTAGGGAGCTTTAGCATCGACGACGGCAACGGCAGCGAAAACGTCAGTTTTAAGATGAATTCCCGTTTTTTCAATCTTTGTCGCGTTTATTCCAATTTGCTGAAAATGGCAAGTGTAGGCAAATTTCCCTGGAGTTGATTTCTTGAGGACCGCACTCAAGTTAGAGAGAGAAAAAGAGATTCGCCGTCCCTTGTTTACGTCCTCCATAAAACTTGCAGTTAGACATTTTTACGTCGTAGTCGTGTAAGGACGGTAAAGAAATGTACAAAAAAGCGTGATGCACGTGCAAAGTTGTTGTTTTGCGTAGTAAACCTATTGCTTTTTTGACGTCCTGGTTGCCGTCGCCGTCGTCGTTGCTAAAGCTCCCTATTGTCAAATATCAGGAGCGTAGCGTCCTGAGGGCTTTCCACAAGTTGCTCGAGATTTCCCATTCACGTAAGTTGCTCAAAAGTTTCTCTTTTGGTTGGACTCCTCTTTATTAGCGATCTGATGCAAAACATGCAAATTGTACAACAAAAGTAAAAATTTCCATGCATCTTGTGTAATTTTGCGACGTAATCAACCAGCGTTGTTAAAAAAATTGTCTTCAATTAAAACCAAAAAGTGTATGAGTAAAGACTACACCTCAATATTAACATTAATGATGTAAAAATTATATAATGAGACAATAAAATTCTTGTTTTCAAGGAACTTTCAACCATTTTCTTCCGCCATTTTGAATTTTCTTTAAAACACCGCTGACCTAGCAACCGAGCTGCATGTATCTTGCGCCTATTACTGGACCGGTCATTATTGGTCGCCTGGGGGAAGGGGAGGGGGGGCGGAGGATTTTGTGGGGGATTACACGGTTTTCAATAGAACAGACGGGGGGGTCAGCCCTAATTGACAGGCACTAAGGGGGGGACCAGGAAAAAACAGGAGAAAATTATTTGAAGGGGTGGGATCAATTGATTACCTTTTTGATGATCTTGTTTAGACTCGAACTAATATAATGAAATAGTCAGTAGTTGTGCTTATATATTAAAAGTGATGCTAAAAAATGTTTACGTTCTATAGTTTAAATGTCCACAAAGTTCCATGTTATAAATTCTTTAGAGTCATTGAAAGGTATCCCCGTAATAAGAACGTTCGATAAACGTGGCGGTACACCGTCATTACAAACAACAACAACAGAAGTAAGAAATATATATACATGGTATATCAACAAGTGATTAGTTTAGTGTCACTGCTTCGTCCCCCAGCGCTTCTTTAGTAGCCTCTTGGACGCCTCCCTTTACCGACTCTTGAACGTCCTCCACTGACTTGAATCCCCTCCTCTGCTAACTCTCGGATAGTCCTATTCCGATTTATAAGCAGAGTCCTCGTTCGAGCTTGAATCATCAGTGCTTTTTTCGTTTCAACTGGCTACTACTACCTGCAAGGTACAGGTAATGTTTTTACTAAAAACGCCTTTTTCAAGCAGCCATAGCAGAGGGTCGAGATGAAGACGCCTGACCAATTTCCCGGTTAACTCAGCATCGATTGTTGCGATGCTTGTAAAATTGTTGTTAGTTTTGATTGCATGAAACATCTCTCCAGCTACCTCTCTTGAGGTGAGTTTTTCGAGAAGCAAGTGTGCCCTCCGTTGTAAACGCTTCTCCTTCAATTTTTTCACGTTTCTTTTGTTCTCTTTTTTTCTGCCCGATTGACGATCTCTCCCAATGTGAGATGGAAACTTCCTTTTCAGGTTTATTAGGGTTGTTGCTAGCTTATTTGAGGCTTCTTGAAGTTTTTCATACAGCACCTTTACTCGTTCGTAAAAATAGTTTAGCTGGTCGCTTGCAAAGTGTTTTGGAGTATGGTCTTCTCTATAAAGGACTTTTCGCTTGCCGTCGATGAAGGGTAACAAATCTGCTGACGGAGGATTTCAAGGTTTCATTTATAGTGGTCAAGCAGGACTCACACTTGACAACGTCATTGCTGCTCTTGCAACCATCCACGCCTGCAATAAATTTTGTGATATTTTGACATACTCCCCCCTTCTAGTTTTGCAGAAGACTGTTTTCCCTATCTGACAAATCTTTCAAGTTTTGTGTGTGTTTAACGGCCGGTACATTTGCTGTTGTCCAAGGAGATACCGTTTGAATCGGACTTGTTTGCTACAAAAAGCAGATTCATAAATCTGCCTATCAACACTGATTTTTGCGAAACAGAGGACATGATTTTATCTTACCCTCTGTTAAAACAGAACGCTTTAAGAGATCTTTTATTAATAGGTGTCTTTTTAATTTTATCTAATTGTGCTTGATCTTAAATAGATTGCATTGTCATGTATGTAAAGCTACACGTATGTTGTGACTACCCAACTATGAATAAAGACTCTTATTTATTATTATTTATTATTAAAAACTGAATCATTGGATAGTGCAATTCTAGCATTTTGATTGGCTTAGCCGTTATGGTATATTTAACAGTTAATGAATGAGGCTGAGTATCTTATGAAGAATTATGGAGATCGAGGAGGGTGTTATCCGTCGAGGCCGTAGGCCGAGGCGGATAACACCCTCCGAGATCTCCATAATTCTTCATATGATACGAAAGCCGAATTCAATAACTGTTTTATTATTCATTCAAAATAATTCCAAGTTTAAAAACATAGTTAAAACATGCTTACCTCCATCGATCCATCGATGTTCAGTTCATCTTCGATAGTGTACGTTTAGGTTTGTCTAGCTCCGCAAATATTCTCCAAATAGCAGATGTCGCCTTTCGAGTTGTCTTCTTGCTGTTCTTGCCGTGTTTTTAGCTATTTTTTCGCCTAGTTCTTATTCTTGAAACGAGTGAAATGTCCGCCATTTTTTTAAGTTCACAACCAAAACAACTCAACCTCGTCCCCAGGTCTTCTCGGTTAACGGTGCCTTAACCTGCGAAAACGCTGCATTTTTGACGTCATTTCCTCGTTAAAGTCAAAATTCCTCCAAATTTGGTCATCAGTAACTGGTTATGGTTAATTAAACATGTGCTTTTAGCCAATCAGAATTGGGGAAATATTTTGAATGAATAATAAGAGCTATTATACCATGCTCTCCATATATGGTCGGTGTACGCGTCAGTTTAAAATTGGAAGCTAGCTGAGATTTTTTTTCGCGAACGATAGAACGGCGCCCGAAGCAAATCGTTTTAATTCATTTCTTAGAATACTAGAAATGCAATTTCATCGAAAGAAAAAAGACAAAAACAAACAAAAAAGCCACAAGAGTTTGTTTGAAAGTTTGTCGAAAACACATTTTTTTTTCTTTTTTTTTTTCCTTTTTTTTTTTTTTCACGAGCACTACTACATCTATACCAATAAAATACTACTACAAGTACACAAAATACACTTCCTACTATACATAAATAATGGCTGACACAAAGACTGTTTAGGTACAATTACTACTATAAAATAGGACATAAGTTTTTTTGCATTCTAATTCTCACTAACACGGCAGAATAGCTGAAACTTTTCCCATTTACTTTCCTGATCGGCAACTTTGTTATTTGAATTCATAAGTTTCTTTTCTAACTGATGAATATAACTGACTTTATTTAAAAAAACTGTAAAGGAAGGATAAGTACATTTGTTACGACAATCATAAATATGTTGCTTAGCTAAGACTAACATGTGATTGATAAACAAGTAGTCTTCTTTCCTTTGCCAAAAACCAAAAAGTATATCGCTGTCTGAAAGGTCTCTTAAGGATATGTTTAATTGATTACTCCAAGTAATAAAGTCCGACCAGAAGCTCTTAGTACAGGAACATATAATTAACAAATGCTCAAGGGATTCGCTCTCTTGTTTACAAAATGTACATGATGGTGAATTTGCTAGACCAATTTTATGAAGAAAAGAATTTGTTGTCAAGTACCTGTTTAAAATTCTATACTGGAATTCCCTGGATTTGGTGTCTATGAGAACATTAATAGGCAATTTATAAATATCTTGCCAATCAAGGCATATATCAGGAAACTGTTCTTCAAATCTCGCTTGTGCAGTTGGTCTGGTTTCATATCCTGCTCTAATTTCAGAATAAACATTCTTGGAAAGGACGCTTTCGATCTGTAGATTCTTAGAATACTAGAAATGCAACTTCATAACAAGCGACCTAGGTAATAGTTTTTCTCCGTCGTTCTTACTTTTATAACTGCACCGAAAATCCAAAATCACAGTAATTTCGACGGTTGTCACTTAAAAATTCTGTTCTGCTGTGTAAAATCCTAGAATCCCGATGAGTTTTTAAAAAACTAATGTTCATCGCTACAATGTTTTGATTTTTCATTCATGCAGTCCAGGCGAGTCCGTTCGCGCGTTGACAGTTTTGATAGACATGTGGCATGTGAATAGCTGAAGTCCCTTGTCTTTTCCGGTTTGTTCTAGTCGGGGAGATTCAACGAGATTTTGTGGGCGTTTTTAATAAAACAATTATTCCACTCGCGCTTGTTGGATATGAGATGATTATAGCCAACTCGGCGCTACGCGCCTCGTTAGCTATCTGTCATCTCATATCCAACGCGCCCTCGTGAAATAATTGTTAATTATAACACTGTTGTAAAACTTCAACCAATCGGTATGTGAAGTTGTTGTTCAAGGTTCATGAGACGTAAGTATTAACAAAGATGTCACTTGCTAGCATATAGTAACACTGGCTTTTTGTGGTGGCTGAAATAGAAGAGGGAGGATCATGAAATCTTCCACCACACTGTATGCTTTAAGGGGGGATCACATAAGTTCTCTATTGTCGCAACAAAAATCCTAGCCCTCCCCCAGGCGATAAATATTGACCGGTCCCGTATATGGGACAAGGTGGAAGATCTGGCTCCTTTTTCACAGGAAATTGTGAAACATGGAAGCAAGGCCAATTTAAGCGCTAAAAGCTGCTCCGATATATCAGAATTCGTAGAAAACTAGAAATTGCTCACAAAGAAAAAAGTTGCTCGAAACAAAAAAAAAGTTGTTTGAAATACCATTCTTGACCCAGTGCTCACGGGTTTGGGAATGCGCGCGTAAGCTCTGGGAAACTCTGCGCCGGCGCAGCCAAAATCTGGCTATTTGGGCCTCACAGCGCATGCTTTCTGATCCAACCAAAACTTTTTGCTTCTTTTATATCTACTTCATCGCGAAAGTCTTGCGCTGCTTCGGTATTAGAACTGAAGAAATTTAGTTAGCGGAGCCCTTGAAGAATTTTCAGGTATCCAAGGTTCTTGTGGTAGCTGCTGAGAAAATACCGTTAAACGTTCCCAATCATAGATTTGAGTTGAGGTTTGCATATGCTTGACAGTTGATTAAATATTTGTATGGACTACTTCACGAGGCGATAAGTGAAACCTGAATGGCTTGTTACGATAAACGTATCGAAATTCCAATAAAACTTTCCAAAATATGAATTTAGAGTCCTTTCATTTATGTTTTTTCATGAATATTAATACTTCAGCGATCGAAGCTGCTTTAAAATGCTATATCGTGGGAAAAGAAGGTAATTACAAGTATAAATATCTAGTCGCATCGTACACACATCACTTTAGGGAACGATTTACTTTCTCTGTTGTTTTTTTTTGTTGTTGTTGCAAGTCTGTTTTTGGGCAATTTACGACATGAAGCTCAAGTTTTCATTCATACTCGGTTACTTGGTGTGAATACGATTACGTGGATGTCAAAGAAAAATCAGTAATGTGTCAGGCTTCTTAAATTATAGCTGGCAAAGATGTCGGTGTATTTTTATTTTATTTTTTACATTCAAATCTTTTTCTGGATCAATTTTCGATATGTAGCTAAGCTACTTTATTTGAAAATTGGAAAATCCAGTAATTCTGCCTAATTAGTCGTGTAACTGTTGTTTTGGAATCGCTGAAATCAAGAATCGGCTGGTCGTGTTTACTTCAACATTTCTAGGGAAAAACCCGCTCACACGCCAGACACGCCGCACGTTCAACTGCTCTCGTGCAAACTTAAATGGACCAATCAGGAACACTTTTATTGTTTTTTGCTGATATCAGTCAGAGAAAATCTTGCCCCAGGGTTCCCCAGGACCCTTGATCTCTATCCTCGACAAGCAAAGAAGAGCTCTGGGTCGAGATTGTTTGAAAAAGCATTTTTTATCATATTAAATCGGGAATGACTAATACATTTTTCGCACTATATTGGTGTCTTTGTGTTTCTTTTATCCTTTTATTAATCCATAATTCTGATGGCGTCACTGGCCTTATTTTCCCTCTAGTTTACCAACAACACTAGAGATGGATGAAATAAACCACTAACTACTGCATTTTCCTGCGAATTAATTTTACTAAAAATGTTCTGCGGAAAACGCTGGCAATGGCATTTCCAAGACCCTATAAATTAAAAAATTTTCTGGGGGAGTATGCCCCAGACCTGCCTACGTTGGGCCGGCTTCGACGCTGGAACTTTTCTTTCCCGCGTGCGTACACCTACAAAATCTCACGCTACGCCCCTTAATGTTACCAAATAAATTTGCAATAAGTTTTCTATACGAAATTACCGTGGATTGTGCGGATTGTTTGCTGCCGCTAGAAGCCGTTACCGCAGTCATTGCGGCCAGCATTAACATTAATAAACTTAGCATGATGATCAGCTCGACCAGCTCACGTGACCAGATCTGTCAAAAGCTCCTGAGCTGCCTGCGAAATAGAGGATGACAAACTTTAGCCTGGTACTTTAAGGCACTACGCCCCCCACCCCACCTCCACAAACATCAGTCGTTGTTGCTTGATGCTCATTGCAATCACCCATCAGTTTTCTGGTCCGAAAATATTTACTTAACTTGAACAAAACAAAGTTGAAATAATAAGATTAACTTTTAATCCTTGGTGAATAATTCTTCAAAAGGGATATTGCTGTGCACATGGGTAATACGAAGCCTGCGGGAGTGTTAAAAGAATTTTAAATCAGCTTAAGTATTTACGTTATTTGAACACGCAATTCAAATTTCAGTTTTTAGGGAACAGAAACAGTGCACGTAACCTGGTGTCACTCAATGTGTCGTAATAATAATGCGCAAGTGTTCGTCGTGAAACTTTGATTACTAAAATTCGCTACTTTGATTGTTATTTACCACATGCAAGTAATCTTTGCTACATACAATGGCAAGCATTTGCATTGCAATAAGACGCACAGACCGAAAGTAAAAATCCCAAGAAAATTGTAGATATTAGCCTCTGTATGGGTATTTCCGACGGAATCGAACTCGCGACGATAAACCGTCGATGAAGCGACCATCTTAGAGATTAAAAAGCGATGATAGCATTGCCATTTCAATTAACTTTGACAACGTTCGTTGCGCAAAGACGGCAACGAAACGAAAGTGCGCTGCACGTTTGGAGTTTTTTTTTTTTTCGCTTATCTTCTCGATTCTGTAGTCGTTGTCGTTGCACTGAGCTCGCTAGTAGCGTTACCACGCAAAGCGTGCGATTCAAGATATGCGACGGTTTCGTCTGAAAAACCAACGATTTGATGGAAAACGCGCAACGAAATCGACGTCCGAGGGTTCCTACACAGAAGGTCAGATATCTGCATTATTTAGTGCTCTTTCCCTGAACTTTCATGAGCGAACAGCTTCTCAGTAAGCTATAGTTTCCTGATGTTAAACAAGGAGGGAGGCCAGTAACTAAAACGAAGTCCCCCCTTGCTTTAGATTAAGTAAATGTACCTTGGCAGTCTTGCTCCCGTGTTCAGCGCACGTAGCTGCACCCAGCCAAACTGAAAGCAAAAGTGAAAAATGTTTCCTCGGGTGCAGTGTTGATTTGTTCTTAAAGAGTATTACGTCACTCCGTTTCTCCAATATGAATGGTCAGAATCTAATCCACAGAACAGATGACGTGTTTCCATAAAGATCAACCCCTGTTGTCATGGTGATTCAAGTACCAACGAGAGAGGCTACGTGACTATGTTTTGGTCTCTGCATATCTCGCCATTTTCAAGATAGCGCTATCTGAGTTTACTCGATCCCTTAGATCAACATGAATTAGTAGCATGCTAGAATTCAGCTTTTTCCTCTCCTCAATTAAAATGTAGTTATCCCAGGATAGTCCTTTATTTGCAAGAAAAACTTAACGTAAGAGGGTCTTGCACTAAAATGACATATCCATAAGAGGGCTGCTAGTAAAAATACAACAATGTGCCAGAGTAAACAGAGGACGATTGGAATTAACCTTTGTAATAAGAAATAATACTCTAGGAAGCTAAATGAGTGGTCATCAAGTCAAATAGCTCAAAAACCCAAAAATAACTTTCCCTTTGCCTCCCATGGACTCCGATAGTTGAAAGCGTGGGGGGAGGGGCCGTCTTCGAACCCTAATGAACCCATGAACCCTAATGTGAGGCACAATTAATACCAATCTGGGCGTGGATCAAGGTTTTATTTTAAAACCCACAAAACAGTTAACGCCAGAAAAATTACTGGAATGTTATTTTGTCGATAAAAAGTGTACAATTCACAAGGGTAAAACATATATATATTTAAAAAAGATAAATCCCAAAGTTTTCAACACAACAGGTCATCATTAGAGTAAGAAAATACCTTCCACTAATTACACATTTCATAACCACAGGTAATTCCCGATGGGAAAAGTTTCGCAAAGTAGGAGTTAATTTGCCTGTTCGAGCTAGGCTTCAATTATGAAATCATTAGGCCTTCAAAGATTCTGAGCTGATGACCAAAAGATTTGGCCGTGCAGAGCGTGCGCTTACAAAAACGAATGTGAAGTATTCTCGCGGAGGTGACGGACTTTGGAGCTTTAGGTTGCGTTCTTGATGATTAGCTCTTAGAATTCTCTTTACGGCGGCATAACAGTCAGCTCCAGATGAAAAGTTTCAGTTTACTTTTGTGAAGGTGAGAGTGCAACGGAAACGAAGGCATTTCTGTATGAATCCAATGCTTATGGCCGTTCGTTAAGTCTAGAAGGACCTAGAAGCCGATCAGGCATAAAAAAAGGCTAAACCATAAACAACATCTATCATACCGTATTTATTCGATTAACCGCCCTGGGCGCTTATTCAATTTTTGGACCTTGAGAGTGGGCGATTGTTTGAGGTGGGCGCTTATTCGAGGCTGGGCGTTTATTAAATTTTCACCATTTGCAGCAAGTGTAAAATGTTTATTTTGCAATAATGCAATAAATGGTAACGATAAAAGGCGAAGATGTAACAAAGCAAGGTTTCTGTAAAATACTCTGAAGAAAACTCCGTCTTCGGGCAAGTCTCTTATTAGCACTTATTCAATGTTTTTGGGGTGGGAGGGACAAGAAGTTTGCGTTTCAGTGGGAGGGAGGCGCGGTGGGAGTGGGCGCTTATTAAATTTTTCTGCCTTTAGGATGGGCGCTTATTCGTGCTGGGCGCTAATTCCAGGTTGGGTGCTTATTCGAATAAATACCATATGTGTGTAATTTTGAGTTTAACATACCCGTCCTAACGAGGCAGCAACATCCTCGCCCGTTACTTTGCATCCCCTGATTGACAGATTGTGGCAAAAAAACTAAATCCTATAGTAGCTAAGTTCATTTCCACTCTAAAGAAAGATTTGAGGATACCAATTTACATACGTAACGAAGCAGCAACATCCTCGCCCATTGCTTTGCACCCCCGCATGGAGTTTCGATTGTTGATAGATTGTGGGAAAGAAACTGAATTCTAAGATAAGGGAGAAAGCCTGCACGAATCAGACCGGGACTACAAGAGGGCATTACTCGACGACGGATGTCCTATTTTGAACAGGGAGTAGTCCCCGAAAATCTGTCAGGCAGGGGCTTGCGGTCGGCCTGTGGCATAACTACATGTATAAAGTTATTACCTCTTATGCTGTTGTATTTTATGAGAATCTTAATGTACAGTCGGAAATCTGCAACCCCTCGAATAAATGATTCCTTGAACCTGGCGTTAATTCTGGATAATTCGCTTCAATTACAGACTGTAAATCTGTAACTTTATCCATATGCTTCGAAAATCTCGATAATAACAACGAATTATCTTTTTCCTTTAAAGGTTTGAGAGTTGGGATGAGAATGGGCGTCCATAACAAAGAGACTGAGGCCCGGTTCAGACGCCGCTCCACTCATGTGCCGAACCTAACTGAGTTTGGTTCGACTTTGGAGCGACATTGGCGTGACATCTGATTCAGACGGCGCACCGTGTGTCGAACCTAATCTTTATTTCATGTAGGGAGACTCCGAGGGACTTATGGGAAGATTTATAAATTATCATAACGTACGCATTTGATTCGGCACATGAGAGGAACGCCGTATGAATCACTTGTCGCTCCAATGTCGAATAATGCGACAGCCTGTCGAACTTAACATTTTTGCGGCACCAAATTAAAACTGCCGCACCAAACTGATTCAGACGCCGCTCTTTTACCGTACTTAATACCTCAGTTAGGTTCGGCACATAAGTGGAGCGGCGTCTGAACCGGGCCTGAGGCTATAAATTAATCAAGGCGCAGCATCAGAGACGTCTCAAGTTACGTCCCCTAAAATCCAGACCCAATTGAGACGCAAACCGTGTCCTATCTCGAAACAGATCAAAACACATATCCTTTGGTGCCACACACGCCTGATTAACTTTCCAAATAAACAACCTCTAATTTTCTGACTTTTTTAACTGGTAATTGCTCTACTATGGACACCAAGAAAGTCATAACTAAGATTTTTAGAAGTTATTTAAAAGAAAGAAATAAAAATGAGAAAAGTAACGCAGTGCTCTTCCTTGACATATTAAAGGTGACTTATGGTCGAATTATCGGTTGGAATGTAATGTTTTCCGATCAATTTCGAAATCATGATGATTTGTAAGTCTTTACAATTTACATTATCAGTTTATTATCAAATAATATACATTAAATAGAACGATCATCTTTACAAGGTAAGAGACTAGTTTTGGGAAAGAGCAACTGCATGAGGTTAATAAAATTCAGTTTATTTCTCGATAACGCCATTAAACAAAACCATTGATGTCTATTCGTTCGCGTTAGTGCTGGATTATTTACTAGGTGCTTTTTATCTTCCGCTAATTCTTGATAGAAAATTACGTTTCGGAATAGCCTGTTCCAAGCGTTCAGATAGTGGAGAGCGGTGCAGAGTAAAGAAAGCGATGAAAAGTAGAGGGGGACTGGGGAGAGAGGTGCGGGAACGCTTGTAAGAATTTTTAACAAAAGTGCGTTCCGGTATACCAGATCCTGGTATACCCTCTGATTGGTTGATTTTGACAGTTTTTGTCAACAGTGGAGCGTCTTCGATCACAGCGAGAAATGCGATATGGCCGTTATGACAGACTCTACGTGCCGTCACGCAGAATTCAAACTCGCAACAAACACAGCGCTGAGTGACTTTCCAAACGTAGAGGCTAAAAGCGAAGAGCAAAGAAACTGTTTAAAACACGTAGTCGGTAGGATAGATGTCTTAGCAATTTCTCATCGACTGGCTTTGGAAAAATTCTTATTTTCCAGCTTTTTACTCGAATAAAGTGTGTGTTGGAATGAAGGCAGGATAGAATGCCATTTACGATTGTTGTGGTAACTCCGTTGATTACCATCATGGAAGACCAAGTGGAATATTTGAACAAAATCGGAGTAGCGGCGGCAATGATGGGAGAAGATATGGATGAAACCGTTAAAAGTGGAAGCTGTGAAATTGTTTACTGAAGTGCCAAATCGTGGTTGTCTAATGAATGGACAAAAGGACTTCAAAAAGGAAAGCTTGGAAAGCAAGTTGCAGCTATCGCTATTGACGAGGTCCACTCAATCACCGAATAGTAAATTTTCCCTTCAATTGTTGTGTATTTTCATTGCCTGAGTTAACGATCTGTATTGAAACGGCTTTCTATCGAAATGAGCGATATTTGTTTGTCACTTCATTCATAATTTTTTGTCACGTACACGCTGAAATCATGTTTTAAAGCCGTAAATAAATTCATTATACATGAATACTTCTCCCGCCTTCTATTGTCTGAAAGTCTTACATTGGGTTTTTAGTAAGATTATGTATACATAATATTAATTTTTGATCTGACAAACTTCGATTTATTCGCAAGAAAAATAATAAATGCATCGGGCTGTAACACCAGTCTTGATTGACAAGTGAAGACCACCTACAGCTGATGCGGTCTGACTGGGCGGAAGAGTCTATTTAAAACAAATCTAACAGGCGTTCCCTCTCTCACCTCTCCTCCTCCCTCGCTTTTATTTTTTCGGGCTCCTTTTTACTTCGCACCGCTCCCCACTATCTGAACGCCTAGAACAGGCTAGTTTCGGAACAGAGTGATTTGACCAGTTTGCATTCATAACATATATGGTGTTTTTGTTTATACGGTTTGGGTTAAAAAAAAAACTTGTAATACAATATTCAAAAATACAACAACCTAAATATAAATGCAGTATTACATGGATAATATCATTTCAGCGTTAATTTGTAATTTCACATGTGAAATTACAAAATTGCCATGGCAACCTTCCGTACCTCTCAGTGTCAAGATGGCGACGAAGTTTTAAAATGCCTTGAATGAAGATGTCAGGGCACAAAAAGACGCTTTAGAAAACCTGAACACACAAGAGAACATCAAGAAGGACTCTAACAGGTATTTTGCCAAAAAAGTCTGAAAAATTCTGAACTTTACAAGACAAATTTAAGGTCTAAACATTTGAGAGAGTGGAGTTCTCGATCGATACGATCCAGGATAAACATGTCAAAAATCCAAGATTGCTAACATAATTCGTCACCCATGATTTTAATAGGTAGTCAAATGGTATACTCGTGAAATTATGGAATAATTATACTTGCGTTTCGTCCAAATCCTAATAATTTCCCCAATTTCACTCGTCACCATTTGATTACACATACTAAAAAAGAATTTCGCCAAATTTGAAATTGGACAAGGCAATGTACAAATTAGAATAAATTAAATCTTCAATGAAATCAGTTTATTTCTCAATAACGCCATTAAACAAAACCATTAATGTTTATTCGTCACCAGATCGGTCACCAGATCGTGTACACTAACATTGGGGACGAGAAGACGCGAAAGTGTCCCAAGAACTTTGACGGAGATCATAGCTCCGCTTTCTTCCATTTTACAATCCCAACTCTGCTTCAAATTGATATTGCTTCACTGTTGATACTTTTGAAGCAATTGCTAACGTTTAGGTTGGAATTTTGTCTTTTTCGCAGGCTTTAGTGATATAATATGGAGAACAATTCTCCATCTTGGCAAATTCTCATGATCCCCTAAGTCATTCCCGCATTGTACTTGAGGGGTTTGGAAGTGGCCTTGTCTATTCTTATTTGCCTAACGTCCATCCTGGACAACTTACTAGTCGTCTATGTTGTCCATAACGAATCCACACCCAAGAGCTTAACGAATTTATTCACCTACGACCTGGCATTGACTGACCTTTCTATGGCATCGATAAACATACCCTTCTGGGCCCAGTTGTTCGAAGGCCGATTAGCACTAACCCAGGGTTAAATTTTAACCTGGGTTTCTTTTTCTTTTGCTCAAAAGCATTTTCCCGGATTATTTTCTCTATTCTTTTCAGAGCATCCAATCATCAAATTCTAGGCAAAAAGAATAATTCTGAATTTGCTTTTGAGCTTTCATATCTGAATTCAAATTTCGCACTAACCCCAGGTTATCTTAACCCTGTTTTGAAAAACCCGGCCCTGGGTAACAAACCCATATACAGGGACTTGGATCCCGGTTTAGCGATAAGTGGTGTGAGCTTCGTTAGGAGTTGTTTCTGCCCTGAATATGGGATTTATCGCCTTTAAACGATATATTAGGGTAGTTAAACCATGCTAGCGCTACAGATCAGATTTTTCTCAGGCAAGAAAATGTCACGACTCTACTGCACTCGTATGGATAGCTGCTATCCTCGTCGCAACTACGCCATTGTACGGCTGGGGCAAGATGGTGTACCATCCTCCAAAGCTTCTCCAGTGAATTGTCAGGATGGTAGTCTCGCACAGGGGTGCTGTGGAATCGTTCCAGAAGATATTGATAGGTTAATCAAATTAAGAAAACTGTAGTACGGCCTGCGTAGCAGGCGCTTAGAAGTAATGGGCTCAAGAAAGAACGGGGCGCGCGAGGGAGACAGCGCCCATTCAATTCTTTCAAGCGCCTGCTACGCAGGCTAAGCAAACTGTAAGGGTGGACAAAACAACGGCTAGGTAGACACAGTAAAACAGTCCAAACGCTACACTTGATAATTGTAGAGAAGACTCAACTCGATCACGTTAATATAAACCATATTCAACCCGAAAATACTATGCATTAGTTAAAAGACGCAATTTCTGTTGGTTTAACGGCGAAATAAAGCACGCGGTGATTTACAAGCTTTTCTGGGGTTCATACAACATCCCGCTTGGTTTAAACAATAGAAAGTTGGGTCCATTGGTTAATTGACAGTATGCTTGTTTGACTGACAAGGACGATCAAGGACCAATTTGTTATCCCTTTCTATTCTGAAAGGAGTTGCTGGAATCCATAAACATTAGCAATACTCAAAACAACACTTCTCCCTTCCTCCTCCTCTCTTCCGCTCTTTTTCCTAGGCTCTCCATTTCTCGAACAGGATACTGCAGTCACCAGTCACCTAAATCCCAAAACAAGGTTGCGTGACAGATGCGCGCACCTGCTGATGGGACCGGGTGATAGAGACGAACTGTCGTTTGTCTGTCAAGAATCAAAAATTCGGGTAAAATTCATCGTTTGCACGAGAGATATTATATACTACTGTCTTTCTTAGAATACCGCTATGTGGATGTCACATTTCGCGCTGTTCTTCTCGATTTCGTGTGCATTACGTTTTACCAAGGGCATAGGATCTTCCAAACTACCGAATATCCTGTTAATGCTGGCAGATGACCTTGGCTGGTATGATGTCGGGTTCCATAATCCAAAGATACAAACTCCTCACATTGACAAGTTGGCTAAAGACGGAGTCATATTGGACAATTATTATGTACAGCCGGTGTGTACACCCACTCGAGGAGCTTTGATGACTGGAAGATACCCCATTCACACAGGTATGGAAGGTAGTTGTTCTTGCAGTCAGTCGGGACACAATGTTTAGAGGCAGGGGATTAAAAGGGGCTCGCAGGCGAAATCACGGTACCCGGGTGGGTTCCATTTTTATCATGGGAAATGTTTTATTTGTCTTATCGGTGAGTATTTCAAATAACGTAACTCAGGGAATAATAATAAAAAAGGAATTCAGCTCCAATTTACATGACTTTGTTTTTAAAATTGTATTCAGTTTATTCCATTCATTATTTTAGCTGACACTGTAACAAATCAAAAAGGACTTTTTTAACACTGCAAAGAAACGGCCGAGTTTACTGATAAGATGCTAAATAGCATGGCTTCATATGGAGTCATCATATATAATGGTCCTAGGAAATAATCTAGGCGAGCAGAGGCAGTAAAGTCTTTATTATTGCGTTACCAGAGGATGTGCAGCCGGATTATGCTTTGTCCTCCAACTGTTCTGTTTAATTTCTGTCCATCTCCCTCTGTCCAAAGTTTAAGAAAAGGAAAGCCTTAAGAGAATAAGACTTCCATTGTATTACATGGCTCCTGAAAATATTTTTTAAATTATTGTTTTGCGAGCTACAGCTTAATATAAGCTTTCTTACTCGCCTCATCTCTGTATACAAAATTGATTTTCTTTTTAAAATAGAGTGCATAGTGTAGCCTTTGCATTCTCTTTATGGGCACGTTTTATAAAGCTAGCGTTTCTTCGATGTGGTCATTGTTATATTTACAAAGTAAACCGAGTGTATTTTACAAATAAATAATGAAATATATCTTTACCTGATCTCTTATGCCATCTCGATTGGTAAGTTTATTTTGGAGACTAAATAAATTCATTTTCTAAATTACCATATAAATTAACCTTTCTGATGAGCGTTCTTTCAAAAACGAAACTTCTCTAGTAGTAACAACTGTACTATTAAACTAGTTTTTAGAGAAGTAATTGTCTTAACAAGAAAAATTCACCTTAGTTTTTAGTACAGTTTCACTGATGTACCGGCCATAACTAAATTTTGATGTGCGGGGTTTTACCACTACCCGGTTTCACGTATACCCTGAACGAGCGCTGGCAAAACAGGAGCATGACCCAGGGGGGGGGGGGGGGGGTACTCCCTTACAAGAGGCTAATAGGGATGTGACACTGGATGGGGTCGCATTTTCACGGCTGGAGTGACTATAATGGGGTCGCAAATTTTCGGATTTTTGTGGTAAGTAGGGATTCAAAATGGGAAGATTCTCGGTAACAAAATCAGGAAGTTGTTGTTCATTAAATTTAACAATAAGCTCGCATTGACCGCATCACATTCCGCCGCTTGAAACCACATGATAAGGTAGATGCATATATAGAAAGTGACTAAGTTGGGATCGCAAAAATTATATTTTCCAAAAAGTGACTAAGATGGGGTCTATAATTGGCCAAAAAATAGACTATAATGGGGTAGGGGCTCTGAGAGGCTAGCGGCACATACCAGCAAACATTAGCCCAAGTACCCCCACCGCCCCCACCCCCAACCCAACCCCGGGGAGCATGATAGAGGCTAACGTCTTCCCTGCTGGCTACATAGATCCTGATAAACAGAAACGCGTGCTTCGTACACTTGAGGAGGGCCAAACAATAACTGTATGTAAACTGATTTGAATAATCACCTTTCGCATGATGACTGATTACAATGACTTAATAGTACTGGGGTTCATATCTACAAAAATCCCTGCATATAGGGGAAACGCCAGTTTACAAGAATGCTATATCAAGTGATTTTTCGTCCGATGTCATTGTTATGTGATCTCTTTGTCTGTGCTCAACATTTAGATGGGTACCACAAAAAAGCGAAATAACACGAAACCAGTTAACAGACCTTTCCACAGTTTTTTTTCCAGCTTTTTGAAAACATGGCGGACAAGTTGGGGAAAGTCCGTCGTCTCCACTGGAAATCAGTAAAACTGCCACGTTTGAAGGCGATTGTTGAAAACGAACGAAGTATAGCTCCTCAAAGTCTTGCCTGCGTGCAGACGTCTCCTATTTCCTTTTTTGCAACAAAACAAATAGGAGACGTCTGCACGCAGGCAACTCAAAGTCCTGTCGGACGTTTGTATTATGGTGGGTGCTCAAACTTGCCCCCCCTCCCCGACATACAAACGTCTGTAAATTTTCGCAACTTCGCAGAGTTATATCTTCGCTCGCTTAAGACGTATCACTTTCAAATTTGGCACTAATTTTAATGTGCTCTTTCCAGTGGTGTCCATGGATTTTCGGCCTAACTGGTCCATGTCAAAAGTTGAAAAAACTGTGAAAGGGTCTGATTAGGGTGGCCCTCTACTTACAAACGACCATTTTTTAATAGAAACCGTCGTCGCCTACGGTTACTCTGGGACATGAGTAAAGATAAGTTTAATTCATAAAGAAGATAAAATACCTGAATACGTGCGTATTTTGAAAGACCTTCAAGCTTAGTTCAAAGACCCCGAGACAATACGTGAGTAGAAAAGACAGAAAAGGATTAACGGTTATTGATTTATTGAAATGTTGATTGATTGACTTGCGTTCTGTCATTGAATTGGTGTGACTTGGTCCGTTTGCACGTAATTGTAAAACAGAGACTTTTTCTCGGTTTTTGTCCATCTACAAGAATACACAAAAGTGACTGAAAACGGTTCCGTCTTTGAAGAAAACATGCGCATTTACACTGGTATCCAACGCCGTGACGTAATCGTTTACGGCGCACTCTGGAGAGCGTTTATGAAAAGATGCATTTTCGGTGACGTTTTCTCCGGATACGTGAGGACGGTAGGCCAAACCGGAGAAAAGATTCTCCGTGCTCAAACGAAAAGTCTGAATATATACTAAATACACAGTCAGTCAAATGCATGTTGTTTGAGATAACAGGCTGGCTTCACAGGGGTACCCAACGATTGTTTTCTGTAAAATAACTGTTCGGAGAAGCAAATATTGCCTGGAATTTTCTATTACCTGAGGGGGGCTAAAAAGTCCTAGATGACCGTTCCATTCATGTACAATTTTCGAAGCTTATCTAATAAATTCCCTACGATTTTCTGAAGTTTAATTTTCACATTTCACTTCCCAAGTTAGGCTATTTTTTGTACAAAAAAGGAAACCTAAAATTTTCGGATTCAAAAATGTGATGGAGAGAGGAATCAGAAAATGTCTCACTTTCGTAATACGTCAAATTGCTTCTAAAATTTTCGCGAAAATAACACTCAAGCCCTTGTAATTTCGAAAAGACTCAAGTTGCCCTAGGATGACAGAACAGATATTTTTTATAGGGCTGCCTAGGATGCATTTATAGAGATCTAAAAGGACTCTGGATAGCCTAAAAAGTGTTTTCAATGTACTTTAGGAGGAAACCGCCGTTGGGTGCCCCTGGCTTCATCTTTGCTACTGTCGCCCGTACTTGCTTTTTTTTGTCACCAGGTCTTCAACATGATGTTATTCACCCCGAGGACCCGTATGGACTGCCACTGGACTTTGATCTGTTGCCGCAGAAACTAAAGGAAGTTGGTAAGAGCTGATTAACGAAAAGCAAATAAACAGAGTCCTTGATCAACATTCAGATTTGGTATAATATAAATTGGTAAACTGGCCGTGTTAAGGTTACATGTCTTAGGGTGGATTTCCACTGTCACGTAATTTTTACGTGAGTAAGTAAATGCTCTCGCTCAAAGAATTCAACTTAAGGAAAGTTTTCTTTCCTTTGGAAACTTGGCCTAGTTAGAATTATCAAGATGAAAAAGTTTATAAGAACGCAAAAGCACTTGTAGAGAGAGTATCTGAACAAGTAAGCAGAGGGTCATAGGAGCTCACAGGTTTGTCTACTCGTTTGGGAGTACTCGGATTTTTTCTTTCGACCCGCCTGTGTCACTGACTGAAAGAAACAATTTCTCAACGCAAATGCACTTTATAAGTAAAGACTCAGACGATGAGGGCTGGTCTGGCCAGCCGAAATATTGCTCATGTTGTATCAGCTTTGCAGTAGTTCTTTGATTTCTCGTTGTATTTTGCTTTGTAAGTGAGATTTTGGCTGCGGTCACCGTGTTGATTGCTTAAAAGCAACGACGACGGCGACGTCAACGAGAACGGCAAAAAAGCAATAGGTTTAGATTAGCAAAACAGCAACTCCGCACTTGCATCACGCTTTTTTGTACACTGCTTTGCCGTCACTACATGACTGCGACGTGAAAATTTCACTTTTGCAGGGTATTCCACTCACTTGGTAGGCAAGTGGCATCTTGGTTTCTACAAGTGGCCTTATGTTCCTACGAAAAGAGGTTTTGACACCGCCTACGGATTCTGGGACGGAGCTGAGGATCATTTTGATCACTCACGTGATGGTGTTGTAGACTTTCGGGATAACTTAGAACCAGTCTTCGACTTAAATGGAACGTACGCTACTAACGCCTATGTGGACGTGAGTAAAACGCAGCCCTGTCTTTAGTGTCTTTATACTTACTAACAAAATAACTTAACGTCCTGGAGAAAATGTCAGCAAGTTGGCGCCATTTTCCAATTTTTGAAAATTGTGCAGCGGGAAAATAATTAAGTTGGCTCTGAACCCGTTTCATAGACAAGCTGATTGCAATTCAGATCGAAAGAAAGTCAGGCGATTGAGCTCATTTTTAGTTAAATGCATTCAAAAGCAAATTTAAGGGAATTTTAGATTATGGCCGGTGCCATCTCAATTTGAAATGTCAAAAATTGACACATTGCTTTGTAGCGCCTTTCAAACACGCGTTTAGTTGGAATCCATGAAAGTATAATTGCTTTAAAATACTGCAATTCATCGTAGGTTGTAAAACATGAACAACTTGTTTGTTTTACGGAGGCGGTCACCAAAACCTGATCGATTCATTCTTATTTCCTTCCCAGCGAGTGGAAAAAATCTTACAAGCTCACGACTCATCTCAGCCATTATTCATGTACATGGCTTTTCAAAACGTTCATGCACCCATCCAAGCACCGGAAAAATACATAAAAAAGTATGACTTTATAACGAACAAGATGAGACGAGTTCATGCAGCCATGGCGGACATTTTGGACGAGGCAGTTGGGAATATAACAGACGCGTTCAGGAAAGCGGGGTCAGTTGAACTCTAACATAACATGTACAGCATGAGGGCGGGTAGGCGGGACGTGGAGTACTCGGGTGTAAAAGTAACCGAAGAAAGGGGTGAAAAGGAAGGACTGGGTGACTATTATGGTCTGAAAGATTTTGTAAGGACTTCTGAGGGTCATAAATGAAAGTCAAACTGCGTTTGACTTTTTCATCTACAGAATAAAGCTACGTTTGATAAGGATTTCTTGCCGGGGTTATAATTTGGTCTCATTCCCCCGTCCTCATTATGCCTGAGTGCCCTCCGGATATCACATATAGGGATAAAGGTCAGGTGCTCTCCTATCAATACATTAATAGAGCTAGAGATCATTTGAGGAGGAAAGTTAACAGTTGACCCACCAAACAAGAGTATTATCGAAACGCTACACCTTTGCCGTGGTCTATTCACCAGAACCTTCCACGAACGCGCAACAATATCACCACGAATATGCATTCGGCTGTTGTGCTCTTTCTACACTTATCTGTATGGCATGCATACCTGCCCAGGACAGAATAATTTGCTTTTCGATGCCCAATGTCAGAGTGTCTTCTGTTGACAAACCTTACGTTCCCCGAGAAAGATGTCACCATCGTCACGCCACAAGAAGCGTGGGACAAAACATTCGCCTCTTTAATCTGTGAAAAGATCTAAGTTCTAAAATTCTACTTTTGCAGGTTATGGAACAACACCGTCCTTATTTTCAGCACCGATAACGGAGGCCTCCCTTATTACGGAGGATACAATTGGCCTCTTAGAGGAGAAAAAATGACACTCTGGGAGGGAGGGGTACGAGGAATTGGATTCGTGCACGGAAATCGACTGGCAAGAAAGGGGGTGACGTGCAAGGAACTCTTGCACGTGACAGATTGGTATCCCACCATTTTGGGACTCGCTGGTAAGAAGCTATAACGTTAAAGGATACATCCTGAGTGCGTTTCTTTGGGATGGTCCTCATTAAGATCAGTGATCCGAAATCTCTCGGATCATGGTACATCAATGATCCGATGAATCTTTTCCCAGGGTGGATTCGTTGGTTCGTTTGATGTATAGCTATGATCCGAGTGATGTTGGATCACTGATCCTGATCCGGATCATCCCAGTCGAACGTATCCTCTGTTAGTATCTTTTCGCAGCTTAAAAACAAGAGGTCAGGTTGTATTTTCTTGTTCAGGACGTAGATCTAAAAGCACTTACTTTTCTCGTAGGAGTATCAGAAAACCAAGAAAGTCCTATTCCACTCGATGGCTTTGATGCGTGGGAAACAATTTCGTTGGGGAAACCTTCCCCGCGCACTGAAATACTACTTAACATCGACGAGCCTGGAGAGGTGCCTCCTGGACCCGGTATCCTAGGTGGTTACACAGGGATCGCTCTCAGAATGGGCGAAATGAAGCTCTTGATGCAGGTGCCAAATGTCACGTGGTTCAAGCCACCCGAGATTGGTGGTAAACCAGACAAGGAACTACCTTTGGATGCAGTGTTAGACCTTCCGCATGTGGTAGGACAAAATAACGTATCAGTACATAAGCAATGAGGACAATAATCTTGAGTGTCTTAAGGCCGAGGCCAAACGTCGAACTTTTCATGGGACGAACCCAACTCTTATTTGGGTCGACCTAAATTAAGGTAAGATCGTCTGTTGAGTCGGACGTCGAACTTAGGACACGTCGAACCAATCAACAGAATCAGAACAAAAAGCAATTTTGATAAATTTTCTTCCGAACGAGGCTAAATATACATTATCATACAAATGTTTAATTTATTAGGTTTTAGTAAATATATCAGTTTAGTCCGACGATTATCACGAGAACGTGTTGGACGAGCCAAACTCGTTTAGACGAACTTAACTAAGCCAGACGTCGAACTTTCATGAACTTAAGTTCGTCTCGTGAAAATTCGAAGTTTGGCCAAGGCTTAAGTCTCCTGATTACTTTATTTTTGACAGAATGCGTAATAAAACACTGGACATTATATCGAACATGGCATACCCTTTTGTCTTTCAGGACGCGGTTGACAAAGTTGTTGTTGCGCTTTATAACATATCCGCTGACCCAGAAGAACGCGACGAACTGTCTGCAAAGCTCCCGGATGTCGTTGCTAAGATGCAGATGAGGGTGAATGATTATAGGAAGTCTTCTGTGAGGCCACTGTACAAGAAAAGTGATCCTGATGCATTAAAGACTGCAAGGAAAAATGGGATATGGGGCCCTTGGCGCGAATAAAAATATAGTTTGTTTCATTTGAGTGTGGAAAGAAGAAAACGGTTTCTTCTAGCTCTTCTGTGTGCTTCCCGACTTTGAGTTTGACATCACTTGTTTGTTACGGAAAATGAAAATGGCGATAATCTCGAGCAAAGGGTTTTATCAACAGAATATGGGTTAGATTTTTCTCAAGTAATTTATTGTGAATCTCGGGTATAAATTATTATTTCCAAGTTCCTGTGAAAGGTTCTAACTGAAAAAACAATTGAGTAAAAATGAAATACTTTCAATCACCTGTATTGTTATAAGGTTTTACTTTACAAGTTTTCAAGTTTCTCTTGGAACAGGCCACTTGCACTAAGACGTCACGAGACCAATACTTCCCTTAAACAATTAGTTGGAATCCTGCTGATGCCAAAAATTGACAGAGCACATAAAAATTATCTTACACCCGAAATTTAAGAGGAAAAGAATTTAAGGGAGATGTTTTATGGCACTTTGAATTTTCAACAAAGTAGTATGATTTGTATTGGCCGCCATGTTGGAGGGCATACTCTTGCCCTCCAACATGGCGGCTAAAACTAGTTTTTGCTTACATCTTGTTAAACTTTTGATAGTTATGCTCAGATGTGCTGCAAACGTTACCACATCATTTTTCAACATTTTACTTGAAGTTTTTAAAAGTGCAAAATTTGTGTTCAGAAAGAAGTAATTCGTAATTTTCAAGATCACATTTTGGTCACGTGACCAGCTACAAACTTACTCATTTTAAGACAACAGTGCAGGTTTGAAAAACCAAATCACTATTATTTTGTTTAGGATATAACCCACTAATCATTTTTTGAAGGCAAAATCATACAACTTTCATTTTCATTAAAACGATGTCACATGACCTCTTAGTGCAAATGGCCTATTTACAATCACCCCAAGAGAACTGGAAAACAATGCTTCTGGATAATTTTGGCGGGGCAACAAAAAGTATTATGGTATTTTTGAGCATGGCCTATTCGAGCACATTCAATGGGAGAATATCATACCACGTTAAAAACGAAAAAAACCTGCTAGCCGGCTAAAAGTGAAGATGCCGTCATTCTTCAAGTTTGCGGCGCCACAAATTTTTTGCAACCAGCCCTCTATCTATGGTTTCAGTTACTTTGTCTCTTGTTGTACATTGTAAGGCCGGGCGGCTTTTGAGGATACATGGTATATTTTTTTGTGGGCTTTTCTAAACGAGGAATTGCCTGGCCACTTAATCCACCCCCTTGATTCGCCCCTATTTGCCGAAAATTCTTTTAAACTGACAACTAAGTTAGTGTTTTAGGCGTTTATTGGCAAAATCTCCGGGAGCCAATGGCTTAAATTTTGGATAAAAAATTGTGGGATTATGAAGTTCAAAGAATTTTAACTTCTAGATTAGCAAATACTTTTCAGTCTTCATTAATAACTTTGCTAACCTTAAAGGCCCAAGCTTTTCTGGACACAGGCCTGCCCAGAGGGAATAGGCACGAACGGGACTCATAGGTCCCATGCAAGGTGCCATCCCTACCCAATCCCACAACCCGTAAAGGCTGGCCACACCACCGGGGTCTACGTCCCCCACTCTTTTCGAACAGTAGTGTGGGTTCTTTTACGTCCCACAAGAATAGATCAGTGAAAGTGCTGTAAGATGGGACCTACGGTTTTTCGTCCTTATCCGAGAAGACAAAGAAAGTCTAACCATTTGCAGATGTCATTACAAAGGCAGCACTTTCTTCTCAGTTATTTAAAGACCTAAGTGTTGGTCCGGCCGGAGTTTGAACCCGCAACCTCCCGATCAGCAGACCGGTGCCCTTCCAACTGAGCGAACCAAGTGAAGTAGGAGCAAGGATGGCACAGTTGGTTTCGAGTTGGTTAGTGCGCGGCCTTCGGTGAGCGAGGTCCGGAGTTCGATTCCCCGTCACATCACATCCTTGTTTCAACTTCTCTCCTTTCTTTGTAGCTTTGACTAGCTTGAAATACCCTTAAAATGGAGCACTGATGGAGAGGGGGGAATGAGCCCACTGTCGACCTAAAATTTATCAGTTATTACTGCCACGAGTTATCGACGTAAAATATGGTTGCTTTAAGTTTTTACTTTCCCATCTACATGGGCTGAGGGTTGCATACACAGTTATTAAACTCATTAATAATCAATGAAAATCGTGACGGTGATTTGAATACCAGAAAACATTGGAGAGGATCTATATCAAACACACCACTCAATGTGTCATGCAATATCTATCTAGTAGACACCTCAAAGCTAGTCTTAATAATCAGGGCTGTCCCTCGCTTTTCAACCTGCTTCTCAGTTTCTAGATCATCGGATGAAACATTGTTGTGTTGTGATTGATGAATTACATCTCAATGTATTTGCAATAATATTATAGGACCAAGTGCATTAAAGGTATGAGCCTCTAGTCGACCAACATTTTGAAGAATTTTATTTTGGGAGGGTATCTCTTTTAGAAAGAACAAAATTATACACAAGATGAGATGATTTTTCTCTTCTTTGCTATTGACTACAATATTAAAGTTGGTTAATTTTCTTTTTTCAGAAAAAAGAACATTAGAAATTTACCTACTGCCCCACCGCAGGACAGTAAACAAAATGTCCCACCACTTTAAGACAAAAGAAAAAATCAACAATTTTTTTCCCTAATTAATTGTAATGTTACCTTATCTTCTGAGAAAAATGTTCAAAATGGCTGTAAACAGCCAGGAACATCCTCTTTGGAGAATAACAGGTTTTATCTCTATGTCCTCCCACCCTTTCCCAGCCTCCTCACTAATACTAGCAGGATGGATCAATAAACGTTTCTGGGACACTGCCCACCTATCCCTCCCCTAAGCCAACATTAACACTTACTTATCCCTTAGGGTAAAAATTTGGCTTAGGGGAGGGGTAGGTGGGCAGTTTCCCAGAAACGTATAATGATCTGGTATTCCAATCTGTTATTCTGCTAGTACCTGACAATGCAGATTTTCATGCTAAAAATTTGAAAGACTTTGAAAATACAATGCAGAGAGTGACTTGGACTAATCACCATCAAGAAAATACATGATAAGTGACTCTACATGTCCTCTGGGATAACATATGCCTCTAGATTTGGCCAACTTAAATGCATAAAAGTCATACTTTGCGCGGAGGCCAGAGAGGGCACTCCCCTCTTTGGCCTAAGTGGGTATAACAGTGCCACTGAACAGGTTATGGTTTTCAGGTCTTGAGTCCTAAAAAGGTTACACCATTTCACTACTTTATAGCGTCTTGAACAGGGTACCTTTTTGGAGTGTAAGCCTTTCAAAAAGTCTAAAGCTTGGCAAAGAGCAGGCTACATGAAAGGTACTAACATCTGCCCCCCCCCCCCCCTCCTCCCCTTTCCAAAAAAAAAACATAAATGACATGATGCTAGTTTAAATAGGAGAAAGGAAATACATCAGGGTTATGAAATAAGGTCTCTTGTCTTAAAAAAGTCAGTAAAACAAACTTGTTTTGCCTTAAACAGCATCAGGTTTTCAAGGCCTGGTCAGCACACCTCTACACAAACTTCCCTTGAGTGTCTCCCCCACCCTCCACCCCTTGTGGCTGAGGCCAAGGAAGATAATCCATTCCTTAACCTTAATGTGATATCTCATGACTTTCGATTTGTCCCCTAAACTTCTGAGCCATGTATACATTTAGGTTTTAGGTCCACCAAAGTGTACTAGGAGCTTTTATTTGCTTAGTCTGTGAGCAAGCTATTGTGTCAACTAGAGCTTTTAGAAGGTTTGCTGGCTAAATCAAATTGTAAATTGTAAATTGCTTTTTTACCCACGAAGCACTTAAGAGTTCATGTGAACTTGTTTAAACGTGTCTTTGCGTTCCAGATCGAATTGGAATTTGGAAGTGTTGGTTTGAGAGTGTTGGAGGAGAGGGGAAAACCGGAGTACCCAGGGAAAAACCTCTTGGAGCAAGGGAGAGAACCAACAACAAACTCAACCCACATATGGCGTCGACGCCGGGATTTGAACCCGGGCCACATTGGTGGGAGGCAAGTGCTCTCACCACTGCGCCACCCTTGCCCCCCTTGCTAACATGAGAGCCTGGTCTGCTAATAGGATATTATTCATGGCCCGTATTCTCATGTGTCTGTCATGTAGGCTACTCACCATAGAGCCTCTCACAGCTCAGTGGTTAGGGCGTCCAAACACCTGCAGCTCGGGACTTTTCTGAGCTTTCTGGTCTTAGAATTCTTCTTCTTCCAAATCATATTATACGGTCTTGGTCTCATACACTGGTGAACGGCTGATTTCGAGCAAGTCCCCGATACAGTCCTCTATGACTGGTGTAGTTATAATTAAATTTTGACCCTGCGCACCAAAGAGCCTCTAGTAGCTCAGTGGTTGGAGCATCCAAATTAGAACTCAAAGAATATATCCTAGGATGATTCAGCAGGGGTTCTCATAATTGATGCTGCTGACCTACCTGTGACACTGACACTGCCTGAGATGCTGTTGCAACATTCAGGAACATGCATCGCTAAGCAACAAGAGGCTGCCATGCAACTTGATTCAACTTTGCAGGCATGCTGGGAGTAAAGACTGGTATAGTAAAATTAATGTTGTCAGCACTCGCTGTTCTCATATTGGAACAGTATCCCTGGCAGTCCCAGTATCTATGTCGCTGGCTGGCTTGCGGCATATATAAGAACCAGGTTTAAGGGTTAGGGTTCCACATCTGAATCTATAGCATCAGGCTTAATGTTAACACTATACTAGATAGCTCTTGCATGGGCACGAAAACCATACCAGTTAGAGCTTCTGTTCACACATAAGAAAGGTGATTTGGGGGTGATTTCTGTACTGGAGCGAAGCTGTGCTGTGCCAATCTTGAAAGTGGAGCGTCACATATCAGAAAGGCTCTGTGCCATACTTTAGTGTAGCAGTGTGAACAGGCATTCATACCATACTGGAACTGAATAAGTAGTAGCAAAAACTGGAATCCACTGAGATGGAAGTAAATATTCAAAAGCGAGGACTCGAATTTAGTTCACCAAGACCTCTTAATTGGCCAACCACTCTGGCATGCTGTTCGACGTGTCTGATTGACTCGTTCCAGTTCTGTGCCATTGCTGTTCATACTACACTGGAGAGCTTTTAGCATCAGCATGAAAACTATCCAATGTTGTATAAACATAGCCTCATTCAAGAAGTTGCTCGGCGTATGACTTGGTCACTTAGGGTCACCTTAGGGCCAAAGTACTTTTAAAATAAAACTGCTATTAGGATGAGAAATCATTCTTCAGTAAAGAAACAATCAAGCAAGATGAAACATTATGATAGGTATGGCTTCCAGTCAAATGTTTCTTTCACATCAACATTCTCCTGTTGCATGCACTGCACAGCTTTGTCAACAGGAGAAATCATTTCAATGCCACCACAACCACAAGTGCAATGCCGATTATATGACGAATCAATGTCACCAAACTTCATATACAATTCAAGACAACTGGGGCACCTTTTGACGTAATTACGTTTTCTAGCCCCACATAAGTTTAAATCCACAACAACGTGAAGACCTTGGCTTGCAAAATGCTTCTGAGTTCTGATTGCGCTGACTCGCACACAGCTTATAGTCGTACATCCTCCGATTACCAAAGTATTTATTCCCTGTTGAAGCAATTCTGTTTCCACCCACTCTCTGAATCCGTGAGCATGCATCACAGAGGTGCTGGGTTTGATAACATAACGTTGACTTTTTTCCACTACGGAAGTCAAACTGTCGTGAAGCTCAAAGTCGTTTCCTTCAAAAGGACACCGGGTCATAAGAATCGGTACGTTCCGTAAACCAGACCCTAACAGCGTAGCACAGGTTTCAAAGCTTTTCTTGATGGGTTCAACTTCCTCGTCCGGTAAACCCATTCTCCAAATTCCATCCACAAAGGCACGTTGAAGATCAATAAGCAGCAGACCTATGGGTCTCGGCGTCAACGACATTTTTTCTGTAATTTTTAATTGAATAACAGAAAACCGGAGGCAAAGTGCAGGCAAAGTATCGAAAAGTTCGACCTTCACCAATTCCTAGGTGCATTATGGGTAATTTCAAAGTTCCCGGTTCAGAACAAGTTTCAGATCCGAATCATCCCCCATATTTACGAACAAATTTAAAGCTGCTGCTTAAGTTATTGATCTTCAACGTTATGATACAAACTGGAAAAAAAAAAGGTTAGCGTGTCCTTAGTTCCCAGTGCTCTTCGGTTCGCTTGATAGAATAATCGAACCTCTCACTGCCACATGTTCCCCCATCGCATGATAAAAGTAATTAATTACGTCTTTGCTTAAAAAAAAATGCCATTGGACTCACCTGATGAATTAACACACGACTGATATTCGAACGACAGTTGACCGATATACCACCGGCAGTTGACCGATATACCACCGACAGTTGACTGATATACCACCGACAGTTGACCGATATACCACCGACATATGACCGATAGTAAGTCGAGGTGCGTTGTCGAAATATCGACCGATACTCGGCCATAGTCTATCTCACTATCGACCGAATATCGACCGAATATCGACCGAATATCGACCGACTGTCGACCAACTGTCGACCGGCTATCGACCTACCGTCGACCGACTATCGACCGACTGTCGACCGCTATAACGACCGCTATGTCGACCGATATCTCGGTCGACATTACCCACAGTAAACAAGATCCAAGCCTAAGGAATCACAAGTTTACAGTCAAGCCAGGTCAAGGGTATCCCCAACATTCCATATGGGCCCCTTGAATGAACTGTTATTTTTAAGCGAATCCGTTTATAATTATACAGATTGTAGTTGTAAGCTAGTTGTAAATTTCATATTCACCTCTGATCATCTCTGCATGTCTGCATGTGTAATCAAGGCGAGGCTAAACCACCCCCAAAGGGCTCATCATGGCCTGCCAATTAATTTTGGAAAATTTCCAATAACTTTGTTGGCTCTAACTCTTTCCTTACCAAACTTGGCCCGAAAAAAATTATTTATTGTTGGACTGTACAAGAAACTTATCTATGAAGTTTCTTGTACAGTCCAACAATAAATAAATTTTTCGGGCCAAGTTTGGTAAGGAAGGAGTTAGAGCCAACAACCTTATTGGAAATTTACCAAAATTAATTGGCAGGCCATGATGAGCCCTTTGGGGGTGGCTTAGCCCCGCCGTGATTACATTAACTAGTTGCTAGCTCGAAAACCTTACGGTTATCTAGCCGCTAGGCATTTCCTTCTATGTAATAATATTTAGTTTAAATTGTAATTGAATATTCTACGTGTTAAGTTACTAATTATTCAATAAGTTTGACAAACCCTGTAATGGAAATGTGAATAAAGTGTTGTTGTTGTTGTTGTTGTTTGTTGTTGTTGTTGCAGACATGCAGGAGGGTCTCAATGGGGTGGTGGCATTTACGGTTATCGGCTAAAATTTTGGCTCTTTTACGGCTATCGGCTAATTTTTTTCAGTTGCGGTTAACAAAAAAGTTAAAAATTAACTTCTTTTGTTTCAAAAAGTTAAGTATTAATTAACCTGGGCCGGGTTGTTCGAAGCTGGGTTAAGTTAACCAAGGGTTAGTGCAAAATTTGAAATTGGATATGAGAGCTTAAAAAGCAAATTCAATTTAATTCTCTTTGGCTACAATTTGGTGATTGGATAATCTAAAAAGAATAGCGAAAATTATCCAATAGTGTGCTTTTGATAAAAAGAAAAAGAAACCCGGGTTAAAATTTAACCCCGGGTTAGCGCTAACCGGCGTTCGAACAACTGGGCCCTGTATTTTTTGTATCTTTAAAGCAAAATAAAGGTCTTATAAAGATGATCTCGGGATATGAAATAAGCTATTCTTTTGAAAAAATTTAACATTTGATAGATCATACTTTTTATAAAGTATTCCACTTCTAATATTATTTTACACATAAAAATGTCAATAGTCAATTTAAAAATAATCTTTGTGAAAAAGCAAAGAACACACGCGAACGCCTAACTCACGTGGTCCTAGCGAGTTCGCCACCGAAATGTCTTGACCGAAATTGCGTGGGAAGACGCCGTACAGGGACTAGGCATGGCAATGTCTACCGTAGCGTCAGAGAAAAACAGGGAAATGTTGTTTATCGGCAACTTGTTTTACAAACAGGGAGATCTCTTCGTGTTGTTTCACTAGTGTTTCGAGGGCACGACCTCCTGAAAATCGCAAGTTAATCCCCAGCAAGAAGCCACTCTTTCGCTATGGAAAAAAAAATTAGTTCCCCGAGAGAGCGGCGGAAATGAAAATGGGTCTTGGTCTTCACCTAAAAGGCGCTTTACCTAACGTGCGTACGGTGCTACACTAGCCGCGAAATAAAAAACCCAACCATAAGTGAGTTTAGTACCTTCCTTAAAAGTAGCAAATCTAGGGAACAATTTCTTTACGGTTAACTCTTTTTTACCCTATTTACGGCTAACGGTTAAAATTTTTCAATTTTTACGGCTATCGACTAAATTTTTGGCCGTTTTACGCCTATCAGTTAACCCCATTGAGACCCTCATGCAGAGATGATCAGAGGAAAATATGAAATTTACAACTAGTTTACAACTACAATCTGTATAATTGTAAACGGATTCACTTAAAAAGAGCAGTTCATTTAAGGGGCCCATATGGAATCAGACGTCGTACAGCACTTCTGATTAATTGTTACTGCGGCTGTGGTGCTGACAACCCATGCTCCTCCAGCGATAGTCTTTCCGCATCCTTTGCAATAACCTGAGGCGTTAGAGAGAATGTATGAGAACCGCTAAAATTGGGCCTGATCTCAGGTTACCTTTGCAATGCCAAATACCAACACATTCCCTTTTTAGAGCTTCCTTTCTACAGAAAACATATGTGTACTTGAAATGCTGAATAATTTCAATTTTTTTAAAAAACCATTTTGCGGACTGAGACACCGTCCCGGAGGGGGAGGGTACTGGTGTTCTCAGTTTACTCTGGGATAGGGTTTATAAATCAGAAAATTGGGTCTAGAATAGGGTATCATTTTCCAGGAAACTGATCAATTGGTTGAAGATTTTAGTCAAGACTAGGGAAACCGGGAATTGCCACTCAAAAATATAAAAAAAATCAAATCGGTTTCGTTTTGGCTGGACTGCGCTAGTGACCTGGAAAACCGCTACTCTAGAATGGGGTGGGGGGGGGGGAGGATTTTGAGGAGTTCAGTCTAGTATAGAGTAGCAAAATTCAGCTGAACTAGCTGTGGTATAGGCTAATGGTTCCAGGGTCCCAGCAGCACATCCCCACCCAAAAATTCCTAAAGTATACCCCCCGCCCCACCCAGGGGGCACTATCTTGTGCCATACTTCCGACAACTCCAATCTTCTTGTTCCTCTTTGCCATTTTCGGATGTTTCGAAGAGACGAGGAGAAATGAGTTGGAGTTGACATGGGAAAGAGAAACGCATAAACATTGTAAGAGGCGACACAATTAGATAAACTTGGATTCTATTGCTGCCATTACTAAAAAACGTCGAGCAAACTGAACCATCTTTTCCATCTAGATAAACACTTTCGAGCTACTAGACTGACTGTTCATAAAAAAACCAAGTCTACATGTACTTCAGCGATTGCATTGAACGCTACGTCGATCTTTGATATGTCTTTTGTGTGAAGTTTTTACTGGAAAAAGTTGTTGATCGACATGTACAGGCACGGTCATTCACGTTTATTCATTTTTTCAGGCTTAGAGAACGACAAGTAAACATCGGGCGAATCGACTTCATCCGAGTGGACCTTTTTACGGTGGACAATTCACTTGATCAAAACCAGTTGAGACTATTCGCAGCCCTTCACAGCTATTCTTCGCAATTCCCTACTTTTCATGGCCAGGCCTGCTTGACGGCTTAGGCTTACGGGTTAGGCTTTGTGAACGGCTTAGGCCTGGCCTGTATCCTGCGCATGCGCAAAGCCATATGACCTTGGCAGCCTTTTACAACTGTTTCCTCCTTCCCTGGGCCCATCAACACAGCCTAGCTATCAGGCCCCCGTAAAAACCAAGAACTGCATGGATGGGAGTGGGTGGGTGGATGCAATTAATCCCTCGCGTTTTGTCATGGTTTGTGCTTCATTCACTTTCTTCTTCTGGTTTGCGCTGAGGCATAGGGGAAAGACACAGCTAACACAGACTGCCCAAGGTAGGTATGAGACATTAATCATTCAAAAAATAATAATACGTGTGGTATCATGTTGCATAATCATCAAAATGGCCGTGAATTTGAAGGATTTGTATGGCATTTATCTTCTTCAATCTATCACCTGAATTCCCATACAAATCCTTTATGTTCACAGCCATTTTGAGGATTTATGCAATGTGATACCACACGTATTTTAAAACGATTAACTCTCATACTGAGCTTGGGCAACCTGTGAACTACCATTTGGAACTTGTGATCGATTCCATCAACAGCAACAGCGTGATGTGTATTCACACTACTAACAGACATAACAAAATAACAAGTAAATCTTTATTCTTGATCACAGAATAATTTTATATTTAACATATGAAGAATGATAACAATTTGTAACGAGATATAAATACTTTTACACAATCGTCCAAAAAACTGCAAGATAAAACAAAATTAATGCTTAACTCACATTATGGATTGAAATAAAGTAATATCAAATATGTGCAAGCATTATAAATGAACAATATTTCCATAATCAATGTAGTTTCTTTTAATAGTGTAAATTGCAGTCTCAAAAGATCAATGACTTATGTAAATCCCTCTTTTTACACAGTCAGTTGTAAATAGCCAAATGGTGTGTTTTGTCATTCTTAATTATCATTCATTCAAAATATCGTTTCATTTCTGATTGACTCAAATCCCAAGGGTCATTCATTTTAATCAGCTAGGACTGACCAACTTTGGAAGATGTTTCTGATTTCCAGTAAAATGATATCAATAATACAAGATAGGGACAGCAAAAGAGACGGCGAGCAAGAAGCCCTGGGAACAAGGTTACTTTGAATGAATAATAAAAAGAAATTGTTGCATTCTCTTTTCGCATCACCTGAAGAATGATGCAAATAACAGAGGGCGTTACATGCTGAAGGTGAAGTCAAAGTGGAATCCCTGCTCAATCTGCATAATTCTTCAGGTCATATTCAGCCTTCTGCAATAACTGCTATTAATTATCTGTTTGTTCTTTTTAGTGGGCCACAATATTAACTACTGGGTTGCCCCCATAAAGTTCATTTGTTATTACTTTTCTCTCTAAAGAAGAAGACAGTAGTGCATGAAATGTTAGCTTCACTTCTTTTTGCAGTGGTTAATAATTATTGATCAAACCAACTGTTGTCTGTGACTCCTCAAGCAGCAACACATTTTCTTTGAAACTAAACACTTAATATCAGTAACACACAATCAGCTTTCAAACAAAGAAAACCTTAATTTTAAGCTTAAAATTTATCATCAGCTTTAAACAAAGTTTCATACTTTTTTCTCGATTTTCCAAAAAGCTAAAAGTATACCGCCTGTTTACAGCAGAGATCAGCTTGAAGCCTTAGGGGTCAGTTAGTGGGATTTCCAATTTACTTCCTTACAGTGTTTAAATCAGACCCTGATTTGGATAAGCACATTATTTAAAGAAAAAAAAGGTGTGCATATTTGACCTTAAAAAAAATTACAAGAAATATTAATGAGAGGTTTTGCTATTTTTAAAATGGTTTTGTATTCTGATAGAAACAATATTTTATGGGCCCGTTTGAGTTATCCTAGCAAGTGGTTTAAAGAAAGTTCTGGTTTACAAGCAAAATTTAAAAGGTAAGGTTACCCTATTACCAATGCCAATTTTATAAAGCTTGACTGGCATGTTTTATCATGAATGACTGATTAAGAGTAAAATAGACATTCTTTCTTGTTTCAAAGACTCAAATAAAATCTTGAAGATCTATGTACAAAAAACTTGTTAAAATCATGAAAAAACGGACAAATTTTATCATTGTATATTTAGAATAAATAACATTAATGAGATGTTCAACATTTAAGTTTGCAAGATTATTACACATGACAGAGAAAAGTTGTCTAGGGGAGGTTAATTATTCCCAGCAGACCATTTACAATGCAGCAACATGTAGGTTAACCCTAGCACGTTGGTTGGGTTACCTAGCATCAGGGTAGCCCTACCTGCCTTGTAACACTTTGCATAAAAAATAACAAGTTATGTGCAAGAGCTAAGGTGACCCTCTTGCAAGAGTACCCTAGAACCAGGGTTACCCTCTTTCCTTGCAAGCAGGCCCTAAGGAAGCATTATGCATAATTTATATGGACTTATACTCATGAACGGTAAGAAGGAATCTTATTCAAACCAGAGACCAGATAATTTGGTTTTGTCAGGGCATTATGTGTGAGTTCAGCTGCAATCTCATCCTTCAATAACTTTTTGTTCTTATACTCACTGCTAAATCATCTTTTTTACAATCACAATCACGTCTTATTTGAAGAGATGACTTAACTTTATCGTAACCTAGTATTTTGCAAGGTAAAGGGGGCATGTAATGGCCAAGCAGCAAATAACCGTAACTTGAAGTCTCACTATCCATGTGAACCTGTGGCAAGTACTGCACAAGTATCATTTCAGTTCCTCTATTTTCTGAAGCACCTTAAGAGCTGGACCAACTTTCATGAACTGCAACAGTGTGTCTCTGTTTAACAACATCAATGCTTTTCCATCAATTTCCTGCTCTTGAAAGAAACCTGCATATACAGCACAGTCACTTGAAGAAAAATACCGTACCACATCAGCTGTGCTCCATGATGACACGTTTGTCTTACAAGGACTTTGAGCAATCCACTTCCCTGCTGGCATGTACTGATTTCCGTCTGGACTACACATTGATTTATCCTGGTAATTGGTTCCACCCCCTTGACTGTAAGAGGTAACACCTTGAGCCCTTCCTTGCTGCCAGTCCAAGACACTGTTAACTTGGTTATGATTCCAATTGTTCTCTGCTGATATTCCAAGATTATGCATAGATGATGTCACTGTTGCAATACCATTTTCCATAGCATAACCATTTTGTCTGCCGCAAGGTTCTTGGATTTTTCCCTGATACGGCCTAAATGCTGAAGAGTGCATACTTCCCGCGACAGCGTGGCCATTTACCTGACCAGAAGACATACTGGAACTTGAAACAGGTAAATCCTGTTGAACTGGCTTGGTTTGCCCAGAGGGTGATGTAGACATCTGTGAAGGAGGAGCACCTTGAATCCGATGAGAATCAAGTGAATTTTCAGATGCTGATGATCTCGACGGAGAACTTCTTTGAAACCGTGGACCCAGAACTTGACCACCATTTGGTTTCCTGGGCGAGAATGATTTGGAGGATTTGCCATTAAACATTCTAACATCACTTTCGCTTAGTTTTCCATCCTTAAGGCGACAATCGCTTGATTCCATTGAATATGTAGTCACTTTTGAATTCTCACTGCCCCTGCCATCATCTGAGGAAGTTTCACGCCTGTCAGCTTTACCACCTGGTGTGGATTTTTTAGTCTTCCATCTGTGGGAAACATAGGCTGGTCTCACAGCTAAGAAAGTGTCATTCAGTTTGTAACCATCAAACTTCAACAGAGCATCTTGGGCTTCAACAGTGGATGAATACTTGACGAAAGCATACAGTGGAATACATTTGCTTTCCATGATTTTGCACACTTGAACAACGCCGACAGTAGAGAAGGCTTTCTCTAACTCTACCTGGGAGATTCCAGATGGCAGATTGCTCACATGTACGCCATATAATCCAAACATATCTCTTGGAATTACGGGGCGATTGCCCTCTCGCTCTGAATCACTGGAAGGTTTGGAGGACTTGACTGGTTTATCATCGTACTGCGAGAGTTCTTCCGAACTACTCATCCTGAAAAATGAAAACAAAGACAACGCGGTCATGCTTTAAAAACCACAACACAGTCAGCAAATGAGCCAGACATGAGGAATGACCGATGAAAGCTTTCTCATTCCTAAAGTGGGTTCAAGTCTTTATATATAGTTTTTTGGATACCTCTCGAAGAAGGCGATGCTGTTTTTTAAAACAGAAAAATTAATAAGCTTACATTCTGGAACAAAACGACCTTAAAGTAAGCTTGTGAACCGAAACAGCTGACCAACTCAAAAGCTTGGGCATCAAAAGTTGGATTCGTGCCCTTTTTTTCGCACCAGGTTCGAAAACATAAGAGACAAAAACTTGCATATACTGCCTAAAATTGAAAAAAAAAAACAGATGATACAAACCTGAGATATTCACAATGTAAATTCTCACTTCGCTCTGAGTGCACTGTGCAGTCTTCAAACGTCGCGACGCCAAAACAATCCCACGTGGTAAAAGTGCGCCTGGTTACCAAGTGTGAAAAAATCGGGTCTGCGAGCCTGACTGCAATTGAGTGCCCCACCTCCGGATCGGATGAATGATCAATTACTCTTTGATCAATTGGACCAATCAACTAAGATGTCTTACCCTGCGAACAGAGTCTCCTTCGATCTTCCTCCCGACTTATCTATGAAAGATCGAAGCGACTCTGCTAGCACGGTAAAGATGTAAGCTTAAACATTTTAAAAGCTGTTCAGTTCAACCCAGTTTAAAATTGTTTCCTTCATAACAACTGCTTGTGTAATCAAAAACCATGTTGAAATTCATTTGAATCCTTGGTGAACTACCTGTTTTCCAGGGGCGCGATCCATTATGCCTGCCCATATGTAGCAATATTTAATCCCTGTTGATTCATATTTGATTTGGACATGATTTCTTTTCAATTTAAACCTCGCATCTAAAATTTATTTAAATTTAAAAGAGTTTTATTTAATCCTTTGGAAATTTCATTTAAACTTCTTACGGAAATCCATTTAATCTTCGATTAAATTATGGTTTAAACTTTGACATTTTCGTTTAATTCATTCTATCCATTTGAATTTAAACTTTGGAATTCCCATTTAAAATTTACTGAAAAATGTCTTTTAAACTGCTGAATTCTAACTTAATCCTTTAAATTGAAACGTTGACAAATTTCTTTAAACTTACCAATGTAAATTATGTTTAAACGGCGAAAGTAAAAATTCATTTAATCTTCCTGGAGCGAGCTCGGCCGGGATCACGTGCTCAGGTCAAATGGCAAGGTCACATGTCGTATCCTCGGCTGCAATTTTTATCTGCAGTATAAAGTATGGACGAAGGAACAAAAGGAGAAGTGAGCGAATTACTAAGCGAAGCGTCAAGGCTTCTGCCTTCCAGCACCTCTTCTAATGCTGCTTCAAATTCCACTCGTCCAGCTGCGATACCACAAAAAACATCGACTAGTTTTGAAAACTAGCTAGCTTTAATTTGTACCCTCATTCTTCTGATTGGTATTCTTCGTTTTAAATAAGAAACTCTTCTTCAGTAATTGAGCCCTCTGCGGAAGAAATTACATGCGAGTTTCCATATGACTTCACCATCCTCTGTTTTGTTGTCCGATCTTAAATTGCAAATTTTCGCGCCTTCTCACCGTCATGGGCCAGGCCGCCCGTAAAGCATCCAACCGTCCCAGTGTACGGTACAGAGCTATCTTAAATTCCCTAATCTTCTACAGAGACCGGTGGATGAACTCATAGATTGTTCACAGTCCCCTATTTTCCCGTAAGATCGTCGAGATCGAGCGCTATGCGTTACGGGTTGTCATCTTGGATGAGTGTCAAAACTACTTAAGGGGGGCGGAGGAAGGTTTGGGAGGAAGCGAGAAAAATAGAGAGACTGTAATAACATCACTGCAGCTCGCCTTCAGGAGGCATGACAGGAATTTTACGACTTTTACCATTCATTCATTAAGAAACTCTGCTGGCAATGAAAAACATGCCAGACACATTTAGCATTGATTTCGCGTGTTTACAAATATCTCCTTTCGAAACAGTGATTTTATACAGTTTCTGGGACATACCACAGATTAAAACGGTCAAACCTCCCGATAAAAAGCCAAGCATTTCTGACAGGTACTCTTTTTCTTGTGTCGGCGTAGCGTTAAATTTCAATTCGTTTAGGAGAAACGGTGTTACAACATTCCCCTGGCCGAGCTGCTTCAAAAGCATGTTGGCTTATGTGATTCATCCGCAAAATGCCTAAATTCCTTCGTGTGTTTGCGCAAGATGTGCCTTATGCTATTATGAAAGTGTACGTTTTATAGAAACGACGACTTGTCAAAGCCTTGTCAGTGTCGGCAACTTAAACTAAACCCGTTATCCCTTGACGCAAATTAACATCTATTGTCTAATTACCAATCAAACGCCTGCGTTGCTGGTACAACGCACTCCGTGAACGCGAGCTGCAGTGATGTTATTACAGGTCCTCTATTTTTCTCGCCCCCCTCCCCCTAGAGCTACGTGTATACATGATATCCGATGTCCGCCCCCTCGGTCATTTGAAAATAAAGATGGCCGCCATTAATTGTAAGACACGCTATATCACAACCGCTATCTCACGGAAAAATAGGGGGCTATGAACAGTCTATTTCGCTCGGCATCCCCTGAGCACGCCTGAGAGTTTCGTTGATTGTCGCCTGCGGTATCGCAGCTGGACAAGTGGAATTTGAAGCAGCCTTAGAAAAGGTGCTGGAAGGCAGAAGCCTTGACGCTTCGCTTAGTAATTCGCTCACTTCTCCTTTTGTTCCTTCGTCCATACTTTATACTGCAGATAAAAATTGCAGCCGAGGATACGACATGTGACCTTGCCATTTGACCTGAGCACGTGATCCCGGCCGAGCTCGCCCCAGGAAGATTAAATGAATTTTACTTTCACAGTTTAAATATAATTTACATTGGTAAGTTTAAAAGAAATTTGTTAACGTTTCAATTTAAAGGATTAAGTTAGAATTCAGCAGTTTAAAAGACATTTTTCAGTAAATTTTAAATGGGAATTCCAAAGTTTAAATTCAAATGGATAGAATGAATTAAACGAAAATGTCAAAGTTTAAACCATAATTTAATCGAAGATTAAATGGATTTCCGTAAGAAGTTTAAATGAAATTTCCAAAGGATTAAATAAAACTCTTTTAAATTTAAATAAATTTTAGATGCGAGGTTTAAATTGAAAAGAAATCATGTCCAAATCAAATATGAATCAACAGGGATTAAATATTGCTACATATGGGCAGGCATAATCCATTCAACCAAAATTCAGACCGGTCCGACCGGGAAAAGAGGACCACCTCAAAAGGTGGACCTGTTTTTTCGAAACTTTTCCGGTTGGACCGAACCGATCCATTGAGTTTTGGACCGAAATTTCCGGAAATTTTGGTTGAGTGGATCGCGCCCCAGTTTTCCGTGTTTGTTTTTCATTTTTTTAAACCTGCCGGTTTAAAAACAGGGAACCCAAGCTCGAAATATGAGCACTGGCTAACATCGGAATTGTTGCGTAACATTGATTTCGAAATTTAAGGATTTGTATGGGCAAAAAACCTATCGTTTCTGTAACCTACGAAAATGAAAGGATTTCAATAAAAAACAGCTCACCTTACGTAAAATGTGTGTTACGTCTCTCCCGTGTGGTCCATGGGCCGATTTATGGTACAGTAAACGATTTTCTCTATATATAAAGGTAAACCACAGGAGAGATGTAACAGACATTTTATGAAAGGTAAGCTGTTGTTTTGTTGAAATCCTTTCATTTTCGTTGGTTACGGAAACGATAGGATTTTTTTTTTCGCATACAAATCCTTATATTTCGAATGTTATGCAACAATGTCGATGATCACCGCTGCTTATATTTCGAGCTTGGGCTACTTGTGGTTTAAATAACAAGTTTAGTTAGTGTGAACGGGGCATATTGCTGATTGATGTTGTCGATGTGTTTCGTCTGAGTTTTCAGGGAGTCATAATTACAGGAGAAAAGAAATATAAATCTAAAGAAAAGAGGCGAGAGAGAAAAAATTTTTTGTCGACTTCATTTTCATGTATGTGCCTAAGTGGTAAATCAACCGTTCGTTCATAACTCCGGGATCTACTTAACTACGCTTGGATACGCTGTCATGTTAGGCGAAGGGTTTTAGTTTCCTTTTGATTCACAATGGGGCGGTCAATGCAGGTTACCTCTCCGGAAAGTGCGGGGAACTCTCTTACACATGCATGGTCTACATAAGAGGTCCCCGCCCGAACGTGGCGGGTATCTTTTTTTGGCCTCACGTGTCAAAAACGGCATATAAAAGGGCAAGGGATTGGACCTCGGACGCAACCCCCCAAAGAGGACTCGTTCAACAGTTCCCCCGGTTCGGCTCAGTGGAGCACGAGAAGCTGATTTGTGACTTTTCCCCACTCTTTAATAGCCACACGTCAGAAATGACACTAGAAAAAGTCTTGCTATATTGGCCCAGTAATTTTACAAGGCTAAATTAGCCTGTGTATATGCAGCCGCCCCTCCCCTCAAACAAAATCAGGGAGAGGATTGGGAGGCTATACACAGGCTAGACTAAGTGAAGATTTGGATATTTCTTGGTAGCGTCCGAAGTCTGAATGAAGCCTTGGGAAGTCTCTTTGGAAACGAAAAGATACCTCTGACCACACATTAGGCAAATCCTTGATGACGTCTCTGTTCAAATTTTTCTCATTAGCGGTCTCCACTTATGTCCAGGATCGATCTTGTTAGCAAAAATTTGCTAGCAAATTGCTTTCGCAATTGTCGCAAAAGAAATAATTGAGAAAATATTATGTCAGAAAATGACTTACAAATATCGCAAAAATCGCAAAAATAACAAATCTAACAAAAATCAAGACTAAGAAAAAAAAGAAGCCAAGAAGGACCCCGAAATGTCCACAAATATCGCAAAAGTAACAAGGATCTTTCTTGCTAGGTGAAAACACCGGTGACAAACATCGCAAAAATAACAAATCTAACAAGAAATAAAGACTTCGAAACAGAAGAAGCCAAGAAGGGCCCTGAAATGTCCGCAAATATCGCAAAAATCGCAAAAGTAACAAGGATTTTTTTTGTTACCTAAAAACACCCATGACAAACATCGCAAAAATACAAAATATAACAAAATTCCAGACTTACAAAGAAAAGAAGCCAAGAAGGGCCCCGAAATGTCCTCAAATATCGCAAAAATCGCAAAACTAACAAGGATTTTCCCGCTAGCTGAACACACCCGTGACAAATATCACAAAAATCGCAAAAATCGCATATCTAAAAAGAATCAAGACTTGGAAACAGAAGAACCCAAGAAAGGCCCCGAAATGTCCGCAAATATCGCAAAAATCGCAAAATATAACAAGGATTTTTTTTGCTAGCCAAAAACACCCGTGACAAATATCGCAAAAATAACAAATCTAACAAGAATCAAGACTTGGAAACAGAAGAAGCCAAGAAGGACCCCGAAATGTCCGCAAATATCGCAAAAATCGCAAAAAGTAACAAGGATTTTTCCCGCTAGCTTAACACACCCGTGACAAATGTCGCAAAAATCGCAAAAATAACAAATGTAACAAAATTCCAGACTTAGAAAAAAAAGGAAGGCAAGAAGGACCCCGAAATTACTGACAGTAGCAAAATACTGTCATATCAATCTGTGTATGCTTCGTTCTTCCATCAACAAACAGCTACAATGCATAAAAAGGAGTGCCGCCCACAGAAGCGGGCAAATTTTAAGCAATAAAAGGGGGTGGTAGCAGAACTTTCATGCCAAAGAACAATCTTCTTATTCTTTAAATCGCAAATATTTACAATATAAAACAGGAAGCGATCTTGGTTCATGTGCCTAGTGATCCTGCCATACTTTGTCCTTCTTTGCTTTCTAAGTCAGGAATTTTGTTACATTTGTTATTTCTGCGATTTTTGCCGTATTTGTCATGGGCGTTTTAAGCTAGCAAGAAAAAACCTTGTTACTTTTGCGATTTTTGCAATAATTGCGGACATTTTGGGGCCCTCCTTAAATTCTTCTTTTTCTAAGTCTTGATTCTTGTTAGATTTGTTATTTTTGCGATTTTTGCAATATTTGTCATGGCTGTTTTTACCTAGCAAGAAAAATCCTTGTTATATTTGCGATATTTGCGGACATTTCGGGGTCCTTCTTGCCTTCTTTTCTTTCTAAGTCTAGAATTTTGTTAGATTTGTTATATTTGCGATTTTTGCGATATTTGTCTAGTGTGTTTTTAGCTAGCAAGAAAAATCCTTGTAATATTTGCGATTTTTGCGATATTTGCGGACATTTCGGGGCCTTCCTTGGCTTCTTCTTTTTCTAAGCCTAGAATCTTGTTAGATTTGTTATTTTTTGTGATTTTTGCAATATTTGTCATGGGTGTTTTTAGCTAGCAAGAAAAATCCTTGTTATATTTGCGATTTTTGCGATATTTGCGGACATTTCGGGGCCCTTCTTGGCTTCTTCTTTTTCTAAATGAAGAATCTTGTTAGATTTGTTATTTTTGCGATTTTTGCGATATTTGTCATGGGTGTTTGTAGCTAGCAAGAAAAATCCTTGTTATATTTGCGATTTTTGCGATATTTGCGGACATTTCGGGGCCCTTCTTGGCTTCTTCTTTTTCTAAATGAAGAATCTTGTTAGATTTGTTATTTTTGCGATTTTTGCGATATTTGTCATGGGTGTTTGTAGCTAGCAAGAAAAATCCTTGTTATATTTGCGATTTTTGCGATATTTGCGGACATTTCGGGGCCCTTCTTGGCTTCTTCTTTTTCTAAATGAAGAATCTTGTTAGATTTGTTATTTTTGCGATTTTTGCGATATTTGTCATGGGTGTTTGTAGCTAGCAAGAAAAAACCTTGTTATATTTGCGATTTTTGCGATATTTGCGGACATTTCGGGGCCCTTCTTGGCTTCTTCTTTTTCTAAATGAAGAATCTTGTTAGATTTGTTATTTTTGCGATTTTTGCGATATTTGTCATGGGTGTTTGTAGCTAGCAAGAAAAAACCTTGTTACTTTTGCGATTTTTGCGATAATTGCGGACATTTTAAGGCCCTTCTTGGCTTCTTCTTTTTCTAATTGAAGAATCTTGTTAGATTTGTTATTTTTGCGATTTTTGCGATATTTGCGGACATTTCGGGGACTTCCTTGGCTTCTTCTTTTTCTAAGTCTAGAATCTTGTTAGATTTGTTACTTTTGCGATTTTTGCGATATTTGACATGGGTGTTTTTAGCTAGCAAGAAAAATCCTTGTTATATTTGTCACGGGTGTTTTCAGCTCGCAAGAAAAATCCTTGTTACTTTGCGATTTTTGCGATAATTGCGGACGTTTAGGGGCCCTTCTTGGCTTCTTTTCTTTCTAAGTCTAGAATTTTGTTACATTTGTTATTTCTGCGATTTTTGCGATATTTGTCATGGGTGTTTTAACCTAGCTAGAAAAATCCTTGTTACTTTTGCGATTTTTGCCATATTTGCGAACACTTTGGACCCCTTCTTGGCTTCTTTGCTTTCTAAGTCAGAAATTTTGTTAAATTTGTTATTTTTGCGATGTTTGCGATATTTGTCACGGGTGTTTTCAGCACGCAAGAAAAAACCTTGTTACTTTTGCGATTTTTGCGATAATTGCGGACATTTTGGGGCCCTTCTTGGCTTCTTTTCTTTCTAAGTCTAGAATTTTGTTACATTTGTTATTTCTGCGATTTTTGCGATATTTGACATGGGTGTTTTTAGCAAGCAAGAAAAATCCTTGTTATATTTGCCATTTTTGCGATATTTGCGGACATTTCGGGGCCCTTCTTGGCTTCTTCGTTTTCTTAGTCTTGATTCTTGTTAAATTGGTTATTTTTGCGATTTTTGCGATATTTGTCATGGGTGTTTGTAGCTAGCAAGAAAAATCCTTGTTATATTTGCCATTTTTGCGATATTTGCGGACATTTCGGGGCCCCTCTTGGCTTCTTTACTCTCTAAGTCAGGAATTTTGTTACATTTGTTATTTCTGCGATTTTTGCGATATTTGTCATGGGTGTTTTTAGCAAGCAAGAAAAATCCTTGTTATATTTGCGATTTTTGCGATATTTGCGGACATTTCGGGGCCCTCCTTGGCTTCTTCTTTTTCTAACTCTTGATTCTTGTTAGATTTGTTATTTTTGCGATTTTTGCGATATTTGTCATGGGTGTTTGTAGCTAGCAAGAAAAATCCTTGTTATATTTGCCATTTTTGCGATATTTGCGGACATTTCGGGGACTTCCTTGGCTTCTTCTTTTTCTAAGTCTAGAATCTTGTTAGATTTGTTACTTTTGCGATTTTTGCGATATTTGACATGGGTGTTTTTAGCTAGCAAGAAAAATCTTTGTTATATTTGTCACGGGTGTTTTCAGCTCGCAAGAAAAATCCTTGTTACTTTGCGATTTTTGCGATAACTGCGGACTTTTAGGGGCCCTTCTTGGCTTCTTTTCTTTCTAAGTCTAGAATTTTGTTACATTTGTTATTTCTGCTATTTTTGCGATATTTGTCATGGGTGTTTTAACCTAGCTAGAAAAATCCTTGTTACTTTTGCGATTTTTGCCATATTTGCGAACACTTTGGACCCCTTCTTGGCTTCTTTGCTTTCTAAGTCAGAAATTTTGTTAAATTTGTTATTTTTGCGATGTTTGCGATATTTGTCACGGGTGTTTTCAGCACGCAAGAAAAAACCTTGTTACTTTTGCGATTTTTGCGATAATTGCGGACATTTTGGGGCCCTTCTTGGCTTCTTTTCTTTCTAAGTCTAGAATTTTGTTACATTTGTTATTTCTGCGATTTTTGCGATATTTGTCATGGGTGTTTTTAGCAAGCAAGAAAAATCCTTGTTATATTTGCGATTTTTGCGATATTTGCGGACATTTCGGGGCCCTTCTTGGCTTCTTCGTTTTCTAAGTCTTGATTCTTGTTAGATTTTTTATTTTTGCGATTTTTGCGATATTTGTCATGGGTGTTTGTAGCTAGCAAGAAAAATCCTTGTTATATTTGCCATTTTTGCGATATTTGCGGACATTTCGGGGCCCCTCTTGGCTTCTTTACTTTCTAAGTCAGGAATTTTGTTACATTTGTTATTTCTGCGATTTTTGCGATATTTGTCATGGGTGTTTTTAGCAAGCAAGAAAAATCCTTGTTATATTTGCGATTTTTGCGATATTTGCGGACATTTCGGGGCCCTTCTTGGCTTCTTCTTTTTCTAACTCTTGATTCTTGTTAGATTTGTTATTTTTGCGATTTTTGCGATATTTGTCATGGGTGTTTGTAGCTAGCAAGAAAAATCCTTGTTATATTTGCCATTTTTGCGATATTTGCGGACATTTCGGGGACTTCCTTGGCTTCTTCTTTTTCTAAGTCTAGAATCTTGTTAGATTTGTTACTTTTGCGATTTTTGCGATATTTGACATGGGTGTTTTTAGCTAGCAAGAAAAATCCTTGTTATATTTGCGATTTTTGCGATATTTGCGGACATTTCGGGGCCCTCCTTAAATTCTTCTTTTTCTAACTCTTTATTCTTGTTAGATTTGTTATTTTTGCGATATTTTTCATGGGTGTTTGTCGCTAGCAAGAAAAATCCTTGTTATATTTGCCATTTTTGCGATATTTGCGGACATTTCGGGGCCCTCCTTGGCTTCTTCTTTTTCTAAGTCTAGAATCTTGTTAGATTTGTTATTTTTGCGATTTTTGCGATATTTTTCATGGGTGTTTGTCGCTAGCAAGAAAAATCCTTGTTATATTTGCGATTTTTGCGATATTTGCGGATATTTCGGGGCCCTCCTTGGCTTCTTCTTTTTCTAAGTCTAGAATCTTGTTAGATTTGTTATTTTTGCGATTTTTGCGATATTTTTCATGGGTGTTTGTCGCTAGCAAGAAAAATCCTTGTTATATTTGCGATTTTTGCGATATTTGCGGACATTTCGGGGCCCTTCTTTGGCTTCTTTTTTTTCTAAGTCTTGATTCTTGTTAGATTTGTTATTCTTGCGATTTTTGCGATTTTTGTTAGTGATTTTCTGACATAATTTTTTCTCAATTATTTCTTTTGCGACAATTGCGAAAAACATTTGTTAGCAAATTTTTGCTAACAAGATCGATCCTGGACATATCTGAGCGTACGGGTTAACCCATGGAAGACGTCACTGTGTACACAAAGTAGCTTCAAAAGTTGAAAGAGCTTGTTAATTTGAGCAGTTTGTGCAAGTTTCAGCTCTTTGCAATCCATAAGAATGGAACTAGCTACAATCAAAAACTGCGACATTGCTGGGTGGCAAAAGCGTTGTTGAGCTCATACAGTCTTTGTAAAGACTGGGGTTTTCAAAGAGAATTTCTCCGAAACTATTCGGTAAATCGGCCTCAAAATTTCAGAGATTACTGAATTTGTTATGCTCTTTCAATATTCGCCTGGGTTCGGGAAAGAGGTAATCAGAAGTAAGCCAATTCAATGGTAAGCCTTTTTATAGAATGTAATGCGCCCGACGCAACTTCTTCAGAGTTCAAGTCTAGTGTGGTGAAGTGTGGTTGAATAGATACTCATCCTGAGACCATGCTCTCACTGTATTTGTACCTCTAAGGGCCTGTCTACATGGAGGTGGAGACCCCAGATAGGTGACTTAACTCGCGGCGGGTCACCCCACTTATCATGTAAACGTGATCAAATCAAAGGGAGAGATTATATGGACAGGCGGGCTACCCCACCCAAGCGGGTTACCTCACCTACCTGGGGTCCCCCGCCTCCATGTAAACAGGCCCTTAATCCCAGTAACGAGCTTTTTTATTGTTTAAATAAAAAAAGGCTTTAAAAAACAAATAAACAAACCCAATTTCAATAAATTAATATTTATTACTCTCTTTCAACCTATCTTTTCGTGTTTCTGTATGTTAAAATAAATGTACAGAGTATACAGTCAAGCGCTTATCAGTGTATCTAACCTCAAAGGAAAGATATATCGACGCACTAGTCAATAAAAACTCTTTTTTAAAATAGAAACTATTTAAATATATTATTCCTGATAAACTAATAACAACAATGAATGGAATACATACAACAGCATCACACGATATATACATCAGTGGGGAAAAGGAAAACCTTCTCAATTAGTTTATTGAGCCTAGTGCCCAGTCTCACCCAAATTCCTTAGAGAGCGAAAACCGGAAACGAGTGAGAATCATGTCCGAAAACATAATAAGTAAAACTAACCAAGGCTCGGATTGGCTAGGCTCGGATGAGCCTCCAAAGTCTCGATAAATCGTCGAGTGATATGCATCATTACTCATTCAAAATATTTCTCTGTTTTTCTCTCCAATCCCCGGCTAATTTTTCATAAGCAGCCAGCAATGAAGCCCCGGGAACGAGGGTCGAGTTCTTTTGGTAGATTTGGATTAAATAGCGTAAAATAATAAGGAACAGCCAACTTCTGCCTGGACTACGAGTAGTCCCCCATTTGTCCTCAGGGATAGTAGAGCGAGCTAAACGCTAACTTCTGCCTTAAAAAATAGCAACACGGCAAAAAACAACAACAACAAACAAACAAAACAATTCAACGGATGGAAAATATAGAAAAGTTGCGTTTAAACCCATCACAAAATATGCATTCCGAAATAATACTTAGTAAAGTACCGAAGGGGTTGCACCGCAAGCGCCTTTCATCCTGTATGAATTTTATGCAAGAAAATAATAAGCGAGGTAAACTTGTAGAGCTCCGCTCTGATTAGTTCTTTGGCATTAAAGGTCATAGAACGATTTTACTTAACCCATAAAATAGAAACTTTTATTTAGTGCGTAATTCTGTTTACTGATAGGAATTCCCTAACATAAAAATGTAGCATGTACAATGGGGAGCTAAAGCAACGACGACGGCAACGGCGGGAGCGAAAATGTCACCCACAAAAAGAATTCGTGCTGTTACAGCCTCGTACCCAGGCCTGTTCGCGCAATAGAGTGACCAGGGGAGGCTTGGAACCGAGCACGATAGGCGAATTTTCCCGACAAGCCTGACAAGAGACGTCACATCAGAAATCGCCGAGGACGACTGGGAACGAGGCTGGTGCTGTTACAAACTTCATCACTCTTATTCCATCTTTTTTAATTTGTCAAAGTGGCGTTTTTTCAGGAGTTGAATTTTAAAGGCCTGTTTTCTATCTTCACTAAAAGAAAAAGATAATCGTTGTCTTGTGTTCACGTCCTCAATAAAACGTCCAATTAAGAATTTTCACGTCTTAGTCGTGCAGTGACGGCAAAGAAATGTACAAAAAATCGTGATGCACGTGCAAAGTTAAACCTATTGCTATTTTGCCGCTGTTGTTGCTTAAGCTCCCTAATATGATTCCTTTCACTAATTCACAGGTTAAGTAAAATTACTAATACTTTTTTAGACGGTATTTGGGTTGACACCCCTTTTTAATCTGCCTCTCCTTCATGGAGTGTAATGCAAACAGTGTAAAATACGTAAACCTCTGGTCACAAATTTACACAAATCTTCGGGCATCGAACTGGTTTTTATACAAACAGATTAAGTCCTTTAACTTACTAACTCGAGGCTTTCTGTTCCAGAGCGTAACAAATCTCCTTTTCTGAAGGCAACCATTGCCATTCTTCTCTGTGAAGGACATGGGTTTAGAATGACGACTCTAAAGAGTATGGTCTCTTCTGACCCCAGACCCTTAAATGCATGGTATTCTGGTTCAAATACCAAATTTCGCTCCGACTACACGATGCATGCTGTCGTTAAGGCTCGAACGAGTCCAGACAATTCATGTGATTCCGTTTTCTTCTTCGTTATCTATCTCGAAAAGAATATAGCCGCAAGATTTGAATATCTCAATCTTTACTGTTTAAGTTGTGATAATTCACTTTATGTGAGCAGTTGTGTACGCTGCAAAATAATAACAAGGACGGTGGAAAATATGAACTTGCCCGTAAAAATACACTGGCAACTTTGTAGTCCTGGCTACCAAAAGCACACTGTTTCCTCGGGCTTAAGCCCAGCACCTGATTGCGCTTGGGCGAAGGTGAATGAAGACATCTAGATGCTCTGACACTAAAGCTTGGTCAAATTAAATTAACAATGGCAAGCGTGAAGGCGTCCAGTTTGTCCGCAGTCTGCCATGGATGTAGGGCCGCAAGTTCGAGTTAGTTGAGCCTCTAAATAGAGCTATCAAACCCGGTATATTTCTCTACTATCTCTTATAGTTAATTAATAACAGCGAAGTGACAATGATACGTCATACCGTCGTCCAACACAAATTACCCGAGTACTTGACAGCGCCCCTTGGATCAGTGGGCTCGGAGACTTTCCGTGCCTCGGTGCACGAGGTAGTTCTATCCGTAGATCCTTTTGAATTTAAATCCGTATCAATGCCAGTGGAGTCCACTGCTTCCTTCGAAGAATCATCACGTTTTCCAGTGATGACCTCGGAGATCGAGAGTTCTTCTTCATTTGCGTTCTTTCCATTCGATGACGATGCAGATACAACAAGCTGGGGTTTACGCGCGAGTGGAGGATCAAGAAATTGTCCCATTAACGAAATTGTGGATATTTTGTACAGAGAAGTTTTCTTTTGGACTGGAGACGCGGGGCCAGTGCCCAATGTCGCTTGAATCGACGATTTCGACGAGTTGGGCGGACAAGCACTGAAGTAGATGTCGGCCTGCAAAGAAAGAGAGAGAGAAAAAAATCGTTTTACAATTAATACAAACAAGGAAACGTCAAGAGTACCCAGGGGATAAGTTTTCATGTTCCTGAAACTACCATAATGAAACAGCAAGGCAATCCAACTGTTTTCAGATAGATTGCTGAACTGTTGATTTATTTTCTGCGCGTGTAATATGCGATGTGTCTGTACGGTGGATGAAATACTAATGAGCGGTCGTCCCTCTTTCCACAGAGCCACGCAGTAAAATTATGCAAACTGATGATAAAAAGGAGGAAGGTGTGGGCCGGCCCTCACCCGATCTACTGTGACTCGAAAGAAAAACAAGAGACTGCTCGCAGCGGTCTAATCCTAATCAAATCCACTGGATGATTTTCTTTTGACCTCTGTAAGTATTACTTGAACTCTTAGGCTAAGTTCAGAAGCAAAGACTTACCAAAGTACAAGTACCCCTTAAAAGGTTTTCAAGTGATTCAGCAAGACACGAGTAAAACAATCGTTTGTAAGGCCGTGCAGGAGAATGAAATTATAATTAAAACTCGGCCTAGACTTTTTTTAACATACCTTGGCTGATATGAGGCAAACCTTGGGAATCACAAGCGTGTGCACCAAATTGGCGTTCACAACAAGGCGGATTTCTATCGTGTTGGTGGTGAAGGCCAGCAAATACGGAAAAGCGCAAACTGAAAAAAAGAATTTAAAAAAATTAAAGAAATCATGACTACTACACGTTTGATGCGCTGGTGTTCAGTTAAAATGCTTGAAGAAAATCAGTTGAAAATTAAGTGGGTATGCGTGCTTCACAACTTAAATAATAATAATAATAATAATGATGATGATGATGATGATGATGATGACGACGACAATGGCAATAATAGTAAAGTAATAATAATAACAATAACACAGATAGCCCCCTAAAAGCGCATGAGCAATTAGTCACGGAATTTTAAAGACAATCTGCAAAGACTATAGGGTTTGTAGTGTGTGCGTTGTCTATGGTACAATATACTTCCCCACACACCGCTTAGTTACCGCCTCCGGTGCATAACGGTCACGAATGCTCTGGGGCGAAATTATAGGAACTGTTCCGTCAGTCAGATATTAGCAATATTTTAATTTTGTTATTAGAACCTTGAGGAGAACTGTAATTATCTATCGATCGAGAATTGTTTCCAAAATGAGTATAATAGGAAGTAAGGCTTTTACACCCGACGATTTTTTGCGCAACACAGCGTTGTAATGTTGGAACAATGTTGCATTGTTAACAATCTCGCTACTGAACGATGTTGATATGGTGCGTAGCGCTAAAAATCATCGTCGTTGTGTAACATCATTGACTTGAATGACTTACCCACTGAGTTTGGGGCCGAGTTCCACTGGAACGCAAAACTTGATGACTGCTCCCCTGTCAGCCTTTTAAATATGGACTGGTCTGGAAAAAACATTCGGAATTATTAACTCGTGAACTTCCAGAACTAATACCCACAGAATTTGTCTCTTCGATATATTTAGGTGTATAGAGGAATTAAAGGATAAGGATTTTGATGATGATGTGCAACTGTACTACTAATTTCAAGGAAAACTTACGATTGAAGGAAACAAGCAGTTCGGATTCTTCTTCTTCGTACACATCAACTGCTGAGACCAAAGTTGCTTTCTGTAAAGGATTGTAACATGAATAAATCATTCAATCAAATTCTGATTTCCGCGTGGAAGAACAATTTGTTATAGTGCCCAGCTTTGTACATAATGAGGCAACGTTTAAATCCGTTATCCGTCCTTTGACCGCGAACAATCGTGGCATTTTCGTTATGTTATGGACAGTGGTTACACAACAAAAGAAGAAATAACTTTTGAGAAAGTCACGACTTTTTTATGAAACTTCATCCACTTAAAAAGTCGTCTTTTTCTCGAAAATTATTGTGTCAGCTGGTTCTGCGGAAATTTCAGTGCTGAAATAAAAAACACTGAACAGGAAAACAAGCATGCATCGATATCCTAGACATACTCTCGTATGAGGGGGCTCTGAAATCTTGTGCTTCTTTTCCTTCTTAAAAACAATGGGGGCAAGTTTACAAGGTTGATCTGAAGTTGCCGAAAAACATTACACTACCTTTTGCTTGTCAATAGAATGTATTCTTGACACATCTCCTGCCTCGCTGATGAGATCAAACTGATGTTTATACCCCACACAAACAAGACTTTCACGACAGCTGGTGTAGACCAGCGTCATTAGACTCGGCGCATCTCCTAAAGTCACTTCCTGGGCAACAAAAAAACAAATAAACTAGGAGATCAGTTTATGGATGTCACAACATTTTTGCACAACTTTTGGGTTCGCAAAAAATGTGTACAACAACAACAAAAACCACAATAACAAGACTTTGCTGTTTTTCAAAACTTAAACCTAAAGAGGCCACATTCTTTTAGACCGCAGTTAAAAAGTCTGAATAAGTGAACCTCCATGCGTTTTTACCAGTTTACAACCTCGTCCCCAGGGCTTTTTCCCTTAAAAATGGGCGAGGTTGACCAGCTTTGGGATTTTAAGTGGTCTCTTCGAAAAGGCGGTCGCTAACAAGAGGTTTTAATTGCTTAATACTGCTACCTTGATAGTGTCAAATCCTTCCGCCACGTTCCTATTGTTTCCAAGTGACCACGTGCTCCATACCGCAGAGTGTTTCCATCGCAACAGGATAACTTTCTTTCCCACAGCTACTGCAAGCCTCAGTTCACCTTCTCCTGATTGGCTCACGGAAAACAAATGACATCCTACAAAATCAATTCAGAACCATGGGGTTCACGGTTATAATCTATAAGAGTAATTTACTACGTCAGCTACTGTATTATCAACGGGGGTCTCATGTCTGTTTGTTTAAATTGGCCGGTCATATTTTGATCGGTGATCGCTCAGAAACGCGCAATGACCGAGCTAAAATATGTTTGTGACCAGCCATGTCAGCTACTGTGATGGCGTCTGTGTCCCTGCAAAAATCCCTTTTTCCTTTAAAGAAATGCTGCGTCAACTTTAGAGCCTATGAACAAAACCTGTTGTTTGAACAAGTAACCATTAAAAAAAAATAATGCAACGTCTTCAGTAGCGCTTTCATGATACTATTTAATATAAAGTATTCTACACAAAATAATTAATTTGGATTTTTGCTTCAAGTTTGATTAGCTGTAGAGTGCTCTTGAGAGTTAGAGGAAAGAAAATGACAGTAATGACCAACTTCGGGGAAGCACTGATCGTTAGATTGAAAGCCGGTGAAGCTATGCACTAGATCACTTCCCATTAAATTTTAAATCAAGTCTGCTGATTCTTTTTATGCTAAATGTACAATTTAACCGAACTGGGCCTCTTTTAGTACTGCATAAGGCGACAGACAGTCTATACCAACATGTCTGTGTTGCATTCTTAGTCTATGTTCTCATTATACCGGATAGCGTTCACGCGCGCGCGAAACCATACCGGACAGGGCTTCTGCTCGCACATAAAACGGTGATTTTGGCGCGATTTCTGTAAATGAGCGAAGCTGGGCCGCGCCGATCTCTAAAGTGGAGAGTCACATATCGGATAGGTGTTCATACTATACCGGAGAGCTTTTGGTGTCGACACGAAAACCATACTCAGCGGCGGATCTAGGGGGAGGGTGCACGGGGTGCGCAACTCCCCCCCCCCCGCTGAGATGACCTGCGGTTTTCTAATACAACTGGTATTCTGCAAAAAAAAAACTATGTGGTTTATTGGTGTTGAAGAAGAGACGAGTGCACCCCCTCCTAAAAAAAATCCTAGATCCGCCTCTGATACTGGATAGGGCTTCTTTTCACACCTAAGAACGGTGATTTTTGGAGCGATTTCTGTAACGGAGCGAAGCTACGCCGCGCCGATCTCTAAAGTGGAGAGTCAGATGTCGGATATGTGTTCATACTATACCAGATAGATTTTCGTGTCGGCACGAAGAGTTATCCGGTGTGGTGTGAACAAAGTCTTAGAGTCTCCTTCAAGATATCACAAGAAAAACAAAAGCCAAACTTTCTGTGCGAACACGAATGAAACAAGTTAACCTGTTTACCTCTGCTTTTCTCTACTCTGTGATTTCTGCAAAATGCCCTGGACTTCGGTTCTTCCTCTTCGTCTTCAAAATCTGCTAGTCTGAACACGTACAGCTTGGATGAGTGAAATTCCTTGCCTGAAAAAATATCAGCGAAACATATATAAAAAGGAGATATAGGAGTGACCATTTTTTAACAACCTCGCTCCAAGCGTGTAAAAGTTGGATAGTGCTATCCACCAGATAAATCTCTAGTCAGGAAAAGATTTAGCTAAACCATAAGTTTATCCACTATATAGAGATATACAGTCCAGAAAATAGCGTTATTCAACTTTTGAACAACCGTAGCGTGGCCTAAAGGCAGTTAAAAACAAAAAGATACGCAAGAATTAATCATTCATAGTCTACGAGTTTGATGTGGGCGAGGGTCGACGAAAGTGCAGTGAGATTTTGGATTTATTACCGTGTTTACACTAGAAGACGTCTAAGACGCCTGGCTCTTAAGTCCGACTTTAAACTTTAAAAGTGAGTCCCGTCTATAAGACGGCTTAAACGTCAGGACGACTAATAAGTCTATACTGATTGCATTGAACTAGACCCCAGATGTTCCCAACCAACCAACACCAATGGCCAATTTTACAGCTACAGGTGAAAACGAGGTTGGAGTTGACCTTGTTTTGATACAACCCTTCCTGCTTCATTATGTAAATCATGTCTGTCTTATGCTAACTAGCATTTTTTTTAAGCAAAATTTACATTAGAAAAGAATGGAAGTTTATATCAAAACAAGGCTAACCTCAACCTCACGTTCACTCAAAGGCTAGGACACTACGCCCACAACTGTAAAATTGCCTATTGTTGTGAAAGCCCTCTACCTCTACCTGGACCTCAGTTTAAAGAGCTCTGTGGAGCTCATTTTTTAAAATAGTCGATTTTTCAACTACCTTTTTGCAAAAATTACCTTTGTCAACTCGAAAGAGAAGTAATCCGAAAGCTTCCACAATACTCATTTGTTTTGCGACCACTGACTTGTCGAACATGTAGCGGTGTTTTGACCCTGGAATAAGAGAATAGCATATACATATAACTGGACACGCGGAGAGAAGAGAGATAATAGTCTGTAGTCCTTTATTCCTACTTCAACTTCTTACAACTGCTGGTAATAAGTACTGACATACACCACACCTTCTGAGGGTCCCAGGTTCAAATAGGGCCTCCACTCTCTTGGATGGAAAACGTTGTTTGTTGGGGGCAAATAATGATGAAAATTTATGAACAAGCCACCATTTGATGACAGAACAATAAGGACATCAAATATACTTGAGAGGGAAATTTAGCTTCAATTGTTTTGGGATAATAATAATAATAATAATAATAATAATAATAATAATAATAATAATAATAATAATAATAATAATAATAATAATAATAATAACGACGACGACGATGATGATGATGATGATGATGATAGTGATAATGATGATGATGACCATGAAAAACTCAGGGGTTATGAACAGAGCAAAGTATTTGAAGCCGTTACTGATCCCTGTTTATTTTGTCTAAAAGCGCTTGGTGTTTTGCTCTTGATAAAACACTCGCTTTTTTTTTTATTAAACATTACATAAAATTGTTACCTTGTAGTATCTGAATGCCATCCTCTGTTCCTAACACAAGGCTGTTTCCTGTAAACCAGTTTCAGTTAAAAATGAGAACTATAAACCATTTACACGATATCACGAAAATGTATTGCAATAATTAGGAGAATTATAGTTATGTGGTCAATACAAAAGATATCTTACCCCACGAATCACCACAAAATATTTTGGTAGGGAAATCCTCGAATATACATTGCGGTTCCCATGGCTAAAACAAAAAGGAAGAATATAGGTAAGCACGGTTAACTTGATCGTGCCACTGTGACAAATAGAAAATCTTACACTTGCATGGAACGTTTTCATGCTTAACTTCTTAAACGGATCGCATGTAAAGTATGTAACGATGGTTCACAAAGGGACCTTACGCTGATGTAATCACGTTTCCCAAGACCGTTAACTTTAAGGTGAGGAATACCAATAACAAGAGTGCTTCCTTTTTTTTCTCACCTCAACTTTCGCGTTTCCAGCAGTGCTGGCCAAACTGGTAGGGGCATCACCTTTCACGATCGTCTTCAGCTTCAAGGACTAGAAAAAAACAAAGACAAAGAAACGAGATGGCAGGGAATGGCTAATAAACATGGCGACTGTGAGGAATTAAGAAGGCAGTGTCAGCGAGTGGCCTATACTGTAAGAAGCTAGGAGTAGCAAGCCGCCAGCACATGTACCTCACGGACAGTAAACTGAACCTACCTGTCCAAACTGCAAGAAAGCTTGTTCTCGCTCCATCCCCTTTCGACGATTACCTCGAGATGAATCCAACACGTCGTTCCAGGATTTTCGTGCACCGAGTTTCTGCAATAAACAAACCCAAGAATACACTAAGGCCCGATAATCCGGGGTGGGGGGTGAGGGGGAGGAGGGAGGCAGGAGAGACAATTGAGGCACAGGGGTGTGAGCATTCGCCTCCCAACAGTGTCTCTCGGGGTTCAAGTCCCGCAGGCGACGCCATATGTGTGTTGCGTTGTCTTGTTGTTGGTTCTCGCTCTTTCTCTGAAAGGTTTTTTCCCGGGGACTCTGGTTTCCCCCTCAAGTGTATGTCTGTAATGGGTTGTGGGAATGGGTGGGGAGGCTTCCTTGCATTGGACCTATGAGTCCCGTTTGCGCCCATCCCCGCAGGGTAGGACTGTGCTCAGTAAAGCTAGTAAAACGTAAAACACGCTTTTAAAGAACGTAAGTTAAGGAAAGTATTTACTTCGTGCATATGATCTTGAAGAAGCCTTGTTATCAAGCTGTCCAGAGTCCGCTGACGTCTGTTGCTGAACGTGGGCGATGCGTACGCAGCTTTTTCTCCATTCATTACTGAAAGGAACAGAGATACATAGAAATTATGAATGAACATAGAATTTTAAAGTCGCCCGTAGAGGGTGTAAATATGCAAGCTCAACGTGCACAGGACACCTTGCTTCGATGTCGGTTGTCAAGTTTCTTGATGAATTCACTGGGATTATTTTACGTCATGATATTTATTATTCGGATACACACCACTGTACACTAGCTGGAGAGTGTTAACACGTCAAAGCTCTTTTTTAGGCTCCGTTTTATACTAATATGTGGGGAAATAGGGTAAAGAGGTCACTTGATCATCCACATGAGGTACCGTGCTACAACTTTTCTCCATGTAAAACGGGGTCTTTATACAAGGCACTTACACTTTACAAGAAGAAAGTCTCGGAACTCCTGGTGATTTCTGAAAATCGGTGGACAAGGCAGTGGGGGGCCAAAGATTGGCACATTTTTTTCGGAGAACACCGTAACCCTGTGGAAAGATAAAATCATTTAGTTGGTTTATCATTTTGATTGATTTGGAAAAAAGAGTGATTTTTAGGCACATTACTGTAACACCAAGAAGACTTCTTACCGATAGCTGGCATCTGATTTATTGTAAGAAACAAGTGCATATATGTCTTGAATGGTTAAGGAGCCAAAATGGACAAAATTTAGGCAACACATTGCTGACTTTTTCCAAAGTTTCTCTATCCTTTGTTTCCACAGTAATCATTTTTAAACCGCAGTGCGTAGTGCGTAGTGCGAAGAATGGAATTTTCACCAATTAAGTTTGTAAGACTCGAGAAAACATCGCCCGTTTATGTGGCATGCAAAGGAATGGTGATTGTCTTGCCTACGAACGCGAAGTGAAGAGGAAAAAACAAACGTTCATATAAAAATAGATTGGGTTGTCTGGTCTTTTGTTTGTCAGTGAATCTCTAATGTAAATGTTTTTAGGTAGTATTGTAAATGTGATAATCAATTGACTTCTTAAAAAATAGATTGGGGTGTACGTTTAAGTTAAAAAAGGATACGGACAAATTTGGACTTGATCGCTGGAGGACTGAAAGAAGTCTTTTCATCCCAGTCTTGGAACACAATAATAACAATGTCGTTTCCAATATGGCGTTTTCGCTCAACCTAGCAAGAGAGAGAGATGAATACAATCAGGAAACATCATTTAGTAACTGTGTTTTACTGCAACGGATCAGCGACAATCAAACACCTGGCCTTTCGTCTTCGTCCGCCCCCCGTCCCCCGGACAACAAACACACTCACCCACGCCAACCAGAAAAATGACAGTAGAATCTATAGGCCCCATCCACAATTCTGCGTTTTCAAAACTACGCGTTTTCGTTGTCATCCAAAACGCATCGATCGCTTCCAGTCCACACTAAAACGTTCGAAAACGATAGATATTGCACGTTGTGACGTAAGTTGAACTCTATGCGCATGCTACAAACATACGCGCCTGCGATATTTTTGGTCACGTTCGAAAACGATAGATATTGCACGTTGTGACGTAAGTTGAACTCTATGCGCATGCTACAAACATACGCGCCTGCGATATTTTTGGTCATTTTGATGCGTTTTCGACTGCCCATCCGTCCCACACTTCTGCGAGATGTATGCGTTTGCGTTTTTATCCACTTTCAAGCACATTTCCAAGTCAACGCGTTTTCGATGAAACCGCTCAGCGTATTAGTATGGACAGCAGGACTAAACGAAAAGAAGTGTATGCGTTTTCAAACGAGAACACATTAGTGTGTTCAGAACCTTAATTTTGCTTGTAGCCGGTGTCAATCACCCTCACATCGTCTGAGCAGTTAAGATTAACAAGGACACTATGACGTTCTCTTCTGAAGGGTTCGACTGCCCTTTTCTCTTGACATAAGGAAATGTGTATTAACATGCTGTCTTTATATAAATCAGTTTATGGTTAGTTATTGCAGCATCACCTGTTGCGGGTTGTCGGGTGTAAACGGCAGCATGGTGGACACATGAAACATTACTTCATGTCCTTCGTACATTGTGTACAAAGAATGCGAACCAGTCATATCATCTAGAACAAGGATGAAAGAAGTTAACAGCTCGCTGGAAAAGATGAGGATGTAGCAGCGAGAGTGCCCTGAGGCGACGTTTTGCGCCCGTAAAACTGATGTTTAGCCAAATGAAAACTTTCATTGCACCTATTATTGAGTCTTGATGATAGCCCGTTTCTGAGTGGAATCACTCGAATTCCGTAACTGCTGAGCTAAAAAAGACCTCAATAACTGATAGGGCTTACTCGCTTAAGCTTTAATTTTCTATCTCACGCTTGTGGAGCATCCGGCATGTATGTCTTAAATTGGCTAGCATTAGCTATATTAACCTCGGCTGTGGTTTTACGATACTTAATTGGCGGTAATATCCGTTGCCGTTTATGGCATATGGTTGAGAAAATCACAGAAAAACGGTCTTTTGTCCGCTAACTAAGACACTTAAGCAGACAATTAAGACGTAGAGAACTTACTTTTTACATCCAATCCTCCCCGATACTTCTGCCAGCCTTTGAGCTCTATTCTTTCTCCTAGAAGCTCTAGGAAGCGTTCAAATTCCACACTGACGTTCACTGCAATCAGTGGGAGACAAGGCGTTACCATACATAATCAGGGCCCACAAGTAGACTGCAAAACGGTCGGGTTTTTCCCGTCAAATTCGGTTTTTGAAAGCACAAATACACAAGGCGTATCTCCTCAGTATCACACTCCGTTTTGACCCTCGGCTCGCAACAGGACTTTCGCTTGACCGCGCTCGCGCGTTTTAATCAAACGCGAAAAAAGGCCTGTTTTGCAGTCTACCCCGCGAGCTGGGGGAGGAGGGGGGGGGGGGACATTCGATCCCGTAGCCCTATATGTTAGGCATTATGTAGTGCTTCTAAAGTTTACTCCATTCTAAAATTCTAAAAGGCTGTTTCAAAGTTCACGAAAAGAAAAAGAAAGTTGTTGTCTTGTGTTCCCGTCCTCGACAAAACGTCAAATTAGGCACTTTCACGTTGTAGTCGTGCAGCGACGGTAAAGAAATGTACAAAAACGCTGCACATGCAAGAATGTTATTTTGCCAATCCAAACCTATTGCTTTTTTCCCGTTCTCGTTGCCGTCGCCGTCGTCGTTGCTTAAGCTCCCCACTTTTTGGAAGTCGCGGTCCTAAAATAAGGTATGCATTAAGTCACATGTTGGGTGCTGTTTATAAGCATTGCTAGCGTCAGTCGAGCGATTTAAAGAGAGCTGAAGTCCTTCTCCAAAGATTCTCGCAAATATTGCCGGGAACGCTAAGCCTAATTTTCGAGTGAGTTTGTGACCCGACGAAACGACCGACGTAAGGCTAGCCAACTCTTCGAACTTTGAAGGGTTGTTTCCATATTATCGTGGGACTTCATTCGGCGATCCACACCAAGCTTTAACGACTCGAAACGCGAATAAAAACCGAATAAAAACTGGGTCCGTTCCAGAAATTTACTCTTAAGACTCCAATTTATAAACCCCTTTAAACTTATGTTTTATTAACAGACTCCAAAGATTATGCAACCTGGTAATAGATTGAAGAGCTGTTAAGCCTTAACTAACCATTACTGAACACTTCGTCATCTGTAGTTTGTCCTTGTTTGGCATAAACAACGCCGAACTTGAAGTTAACAGATCCCTGATGAGATGAAAAAATTTATGTGATTCGATTAATAAAAACACTGTGTTGGGAAAATTGTCGTGACAAGATCATAAGAAATAATAAACTTGAAAGGGGATTTTGCAAGTAAATAACTGTTTACCTCCTGTTCTTCCAAAACAAGTAATTCCTAAAAAATAAACATGAAAAAAATGTCAGATTCCTACCCCTCAAACACGAACAACTCTGTAATGCGTGAACATTTGATCAGTTTTGTCCCTTTGAATCGAGGACGCGTGTTAGAATGCATTTCAAAGTGCTTATTGTTATTATATAGAGCAATGCAATTTGAAAAATTTTTAAAACTTTCATCTTAGATTGTTTCCTGAATCAGAATTTTGACAATTTACGAGACGAGCGTAAAGACTACGCCTTGAAACATTTTCCCGCGTTTTTGGACTGAAACGCGGCGACCTTGGATACAAGAAGGGTCTCTTGTGAAGCTGGTTCTGGCTGGTTCTCGCGTTCAGCAGCTCCGGCTAACATAATATACTAACATATTCTCCGCAAGACCTGTGATTGTCTTAGTGTACCAAAACCTTCAAAAGGTCAGTATGAACTCCAACATAAGCATCAAAGGGACTTGTACCTTTTGTATTTCCGCATTTAATACTTCTTTAGGTCCTTTGTCAACCTTGTTTATACCATACGCTCTGAAAAAAATATAACAAGTACACATGAAATCCTTAAGTTAAAATAGCTTTATGCCTCACAAGCGTACTGGCAAACGAAGGAATAATAAAATGATATGTAAATTCATTAACGTTTTGAAATGAGTAAAATCATTAAACAGAAAAGTACATTATTTTTTGCGATTTGTCCGGGGAAAGACGACCGTAAATGGCTTCACTGCTCTTATAAAATACTTCTTATTATAACAAGGACATTTGAGGAGGGTTTTCACTCAGACAATGATCTATGTTTTTGCCCATGCACTTTCTGAATTTCTTTTCTGCACATAATACACTGAACCAAAACCTTTAAATACTACTCTTGTATTATAAGCTTTTTATTTTAGGGAAGTTTCAGTATTGCCACAGTTATCATCCGTTATAAATTGAAACTGATAGTTACAAAGCAGAATTTGAATTTAATTCTAAAGTGAATTATAAAATAACAATTATTTTATTTCTACCTACCGTAATACAGTCTTTGGGGAGACTGGCTTGTTAGGATGGTATGCTATACATAACTTTTGACTGCCCTGCAATTCAAATTTGTGCAACATAATTGTAAAAGACTGAAAATTCATCATCCAACGAAACCAAACACAATATACCAAACAATAATGTTCAATCACATTTTTTCCCTTTGCTGAGGAATCTTGCACAGCATTGGCTCAATCGATACTCCAGCTGGATGTATATAATGTAAGAGGATCCCTACTTAAGTTTGTCAGGGTTTAGGATTTAGTGATTTATGATGCAAGATTTGGGAATTTTTTTTTTTAACAAACTGACATCTTGTAAAAAAAGTAAGCTAAATGTCCCTAAATGATGAAACATCATTCTACTTTGATTTAATGAAACTTGTCTACAGTGTTAGTGACATCTTGTAAAAAAAGTAAGCTAAATGTCCCTAAATGATGAAACATCATTCTACTTTGATTTAATGAAACTTGTCTACAGTGTTAGGATCCTAGTTTAAGCATACCACTTTTTTTATCTACGCTCAATTACCAGCCGCTGTTGGGGAATGAGCACCTACTCCTCCGCCAAACAGATTGGAAGGAGCAAGTTAACTCAAGCAAGGCATGTAGTTATAATCGGCCAATAAAAACTAGAGGAATTATGGGATTGAGAGAGAATTTTGGTCAGGATGATTGTGGGATCCAAAGTGGTGACCCTCATTTCAGAGACACAGTAGAAACTCAAATAACTTGAATTCCCTGCTAACTGGAACTAAATTTCCTTTCCCTTGATCAAAATCTCACCGAAATTTACCCCGATAACTTGAATTCCCCACTAACTCGAACTGTTAAATTAAATGTTTCCCTTCAGAGTTCAAGTAACCAGAGTTCTACTGTAGTATCCTGATAACGACAATCATCCCAAACAGGGAAAGCAGGATCAGTTCTAGCAATGTGGATATCCTCCATAATTACGCCCTTCAATGCCTATAGCTACCAATGTGTTAAACTAAGTTTACCGTTTTCCTCCACACAATGGCTCTATACTGTGGGACACCATAGTTATCAGCATCAGTCAGGCAAACAGACAAAATGAATGGACTTTTGCTTCCATCTACGCCAACAAAATTTTGATGCACTGAGGCAAATAAGAGATACAAAAGCAAGAATTAAAGGCAACTATAAAAAACTCACTATCAATGACCTCTTTTTGGACATTTTTCAAGACAGTATTCTGAAACATTATGACCCAGTTGAACCAAACATGTGACGATAAGTATTTTTGTCAGCAATGAGTAAATGTTCATTAATGACCCATGCTTTCCAGAGAAGTTTCCATATCAGTATAATCCATGAATTGGTCATCAGTGAGCCCTGGCTGGGCCATAATTAAGGCAAGAAGAGAGAAAAGAAACATTATGCTACCTTTGCCAAGAAAGTACTTGAAGTACCATCTGGTTTGGAATTCCGGATTCTCCAAGTGAACTCCACTACCTTGCCGTGATACTGCTCCATTCTGAACATTTAAAGACAAAAGTTACATTTAAAAATCATCAGCTTATCATTGTATAGGCTCAGCAGGGAATGCAGGCCTGATATTACCATTAAGTTTTGAATCAGGCAGTAGCAGAACTTTTAACCCAGAACATCTCAAAAGTATTCCTTCTTTAGCTTCAAAAGAGATCAGCTATTATATGTGCCCCAGCGAGTATAACAAAACAACAATTTAACATCTGAATTAAACTACATGATTATAACATTGTAATTTGAGACATGGTGATATTTACCTGAAATGTGCCAATTTCACCATTCTCCATTCTGAACCGGCATGCTGGATTTTCACCTACGTCATTTCCTGAGCATTGCAAGCTATTTAACTGCAATAAATCAAAAAATGGCAAATGCCAAGCATGAATTTGAAGCTAACTCTGAAAACCTGAACCAATAAATTAAAAAAATAACATACTGTAAAGCAGAGATGGCAAACTGTAGATTGGATCTGTAACATATTGTATCTATTTAAGCATTTGGAATTAGCATTTTAATTTAGCTGGTACTTTATCACTGAAATTTGGAAAATGTCTCTGTACTTACAGCTTCAAGGGAGCCATAGTAGTGCTTTCTGCTTAAACCTGATCTTCGACCAATATCTGGAGACGGAGCACTGTGCAGAGAGAAGACCATTCAACAGGTTCATTGAGAAGTACATTTTAATAACCTTTAAAACCCTGGTTCACTCTCAGAGTCAGAAAGAAAGGGTTGGAACCTACAATGGAGGACAAAAGAACTTGGGACTGTGTGAAAAAGCCCTTCCAAGCAATTGTTAGGTAGAACCATGCTCCTAAGGACCATTTTTTGTTCGGCTTTGGGTTCATCCCGTCGTTCCCCCACTTCCCTCAGCAATGTTGTGGCCAAAAAAGCACTCATTCTCGCCCATTTGTTTGGGGTGGGAGCGGAGGGATCTCTAGTTTTAGCAATATCACTGGAAAGGTCCCAACACTTTTGACCTCCATTGTAGGAATCACAGAGAATTACAGAGAATTAACCCTTTATGCCCGAGAATGACCATCCATACATTGTCAAGAGATTAGCTAGGTTATGAAAAGTAACAAAATGAAAACCAAAGAGAAAATGCCTTGATTGTTTATCAAATTCTCTCAACTAATTCTGTAAAGAAATGTATGTAGATCAGTTTTGAGAATAAGACTTTACCAAAACCAAATTAAACATAAATGAAAAGCGCCTGGCGACCCAGGGTATAGTTAACCCCGAGCCAAATACAGTTTAAAAAATTGAGAATGTATTACCCACGTAAAGAGCTTTTTTCTCAAAAAGATCACTGCAAAATTGCTTAAAACCTAACAAAGTCCTCAAATTACAAAACTTAAACCCTCCAAAATACTCCTCCCATGCACCTATCCCTGTCCCTGTATCATAACCTGAGCACTCTCCTGGAGATTGGAATCCATGCCAAATCTAGATACCAAGTTATGCAGTCATTGCTAAGATAACATGTCATTTTTACCCTTGAAGATACCACATTTTCATGTGAAACTCACTAATGGTATTTAATTGGTGTTTATATATATACAGGGCTGTCAATAAGGGCCGGTAGCTGGCCAAAACTGCCGGCTAGGTAGCCATCTTTAGCCGGCTACCTTCCTCTCCTTCTACCATAACTGCTAACAAAAAAATAAGCACCATCAAATAAAATCGTAAAGCATCCATTTCTCAGTTTTAAATGACACTGTACGCATATTTAAACAGGTTTATATCTGTGAAACATTCGAACCATGCCATGTTGTTGAACACCTGGGAAATTTCGATGGCAATTATTCCGAGTCTTGCGTGTATTTTGACAAAACAACATCGCATCCGCGGTGGAAAATAGCTCTTGAAAACCCCTGGAACTGGCATTTCTGAGACTCTAAATTTCAAAATGTCCCTAGACGCCTCACTTGTGCCGTTGGTGTGAGTTCCAAATCCGCCTGCTATTCGTTATCAGCCTGCTACTTAAAAACTTTTTGACAGCCCTGCATATAATAATATTAGTTATAGACCTTTGATCCATCCCTTCACGGGGAACATGGAATTATCATATGATTACAAAACAAAACCCTGTCTGTGAAGACAATTTGGTGTGACACAATCCCTCATTAGTAGGATGGGGATATAAAATTAAACTTGGAATGATAGAGGCTACCAGTCAAGGTCAAGACTATCAGTTGATGGTCGGCAAACATCAAATGTCATTTTTGTGCGTGCAGAACTTAGGGTGTGTCAATTGACCATATTCTGGATATGAAAAAATGATATTATCACTTATATTGGAATTTGTTCTATTGCAGTATCTAGAAATCTGCTTGAAATATTATTCCAGTGTATGTAGCAATTTTTTAAGTGGCCCAAGCAACAAACATTTTGTGAATTATTATTCTGGAATACGATCAGTCCAACTGGCCCTCAAATCCTCCTAGTTAGAAGGTGGAGTGTTACGGTAGCTTGTTCCTTTGCATGAAGTTTTGTTTTGTTTCCACTTGTTTTTGTTTTTTCACAACACATGCAGGATTGGACAAAATTTGTCTTGATTATTATGCAAATCAGTAGTTCTGCTACAAAAGCATACAAATGCATGTTTCAGCCAATTAAAACATTCAACTTGTCTTTCCTTTTCTTTTAAAAAAGGAGCTTATTTATGATTCATATTTTAAAGTCCTTAAATTTAACAGCTGTCCTTGAAAAAAAAAAACGAAAAATGTCTGAATGAAAAACTCGGTAAACAAATGTTCAGACTATTTCCCTTAAGTTAATTCATGTTCAAAAAATTATAAGGAATTTTTATTTTGAATTTTTTGAAACAAGGTAACCAGATCCAATACTTTTTTCTGCACATGTATAAAACGACAGGTCTTCCGTCATTATTTTTCAAAGCTACCACTAGCTTTTAGCTCTGACGTCTTTGAATCAAAATTTGATGATGTCATTCTTTACGAAATTTATTCATTTCAACGGCAGCGAGTGTGTTTTGGCATATATTTAACAGAATAAAAAACGGCAATTAAATTAACAGCATAGCAAAAATACAGAAGGAATATCGAATATTACACGATCCACCTTGTAAATGATTGAAAAGGAGAATAAAAAACGCTGACCCTTTTTACATGAAACTGAAAACGTTCAAATGTTTAGGAATATTAAAATTCACTGAATATTAACAACAAAGCCAATTTCTAACGAATCGCATTTATACGTGAAGCTCGTGTTTTTAAAAAACAACATCCTCGCGACGACATTATCGACTGAAAGAAGGTGAGAGCTAAAAAAAAGCATTGGTAACATAAATCGGTATAAGATGACTAATAAGGAGAGTTGAAGGTTCACAGCTAACGTTGTCAAAGATATTTCAGTATTTTTATATTTACCTGTGGGTGAAAGTTGAAGACCGAATTCTTGTAACCATGCTGTAATACCACTTCCACGCGTTACCTAATATTTAGCCACGCATGAATACCCCGAGGAATGAAAAACGAAACAAACAAATCTTGCTTGGAAGGTATTAACGTAGAGTAAGCCCACAGCTGACTGGTGTTGATTTGCAGCAAAGGTAACGTTATTTGTCTCGAACCCAACTGTAACGGCCCTGTTTTACTCTTCAAGCTTCGTTCGTTGCTGATTTGAATAAGCCGTCCTCCCAAATTTATTGGACTCTGTGTTACAATCACTCACGCGACACAAAAAGGATTTTAAGTAGCCTCAATACTGCGATTAAATGTGATTAAATGTAATAAAACCTGCACCGAACTTAATACGCCTTCTAATTCTTGTCGCTGTAATTGGATGCAACATATACAACAGCTGACAAATATTAGGGGACTTCTCCCGCGGTTGTGACGACACACTTTGACGGCGAATTGGCGACGGAAGTGTGGTATTCAGGACAGGCTGGTACAAGACGGACGGTATGAGACAAAAATAGTTGCCGGAAAAAAATATAAACAACCACTTAGACTACACAATACTACTGGCGTGCTCTAGCACTTGAACAAATCCAGCGTCCAAATGTGTCCAAGGGCTTCAATGTTTACAGTAAATCATGACTTGACAGCAACGTACGTGATGAAGTACTAATGCGTTGTTCGTGACTTGGTTAACGTCTTGCTGAGCGTTTTGAAAGAAAAGTCAATGACTGTATGACAATACAGTTTACGTGGTTATAAAACTTTAACGATATTTAAAATTTTCGAATGTCGCCACCGCAAACTTTCTTGTTACCAGTGATAAAAAATACCTGGAACAGACATGCTTTGCTTTAAAATGGTGTATGCATTGATGAACACCAAGTATCCAATAAATTGTCAGTTTCAAGTAACTGGAAACTTCCTTTATGGCTCTATAAAGAATCGCTTGATTTCAATTATTTTGAAGAGCACTTCAGCTTGTGTGCAACTTGTTAAATCATGCAACAGTCGAGTCAAAGAAGACCATAATTCGACATAATGAAACTACAGTCTATTGAACTGTCGTAACTGTCGGCACAAATCAACGAACTGACGGGATGGCTGACGAGTGACTTTCACACAACGAGAGTACAGCTGTAGAATAACATAGGAAGAAATTCCTTGGAGACGCTGAATTGAACGAAATGTTTTTGTAATTTGCAATTACGGCTCTCTGAAAACAAGCCGTTGTTTGTAGAGATCACGCCTCGACGAGCATCCAGGACCAACTTGAATAACTGGCCGGCTTCAAAAAGAGACGTTTTCCTTCTTTATTTTTACAACGTTTTCAATTTTGTGAATTATGTGCAAATGGAAATCAGGCATATTTTCAAACTTCATGCAAATTCAAAGAGGTAATCCATTGTTTCGTTTATAGTCTGCATACAGACTTGTAAACAAATCGTTCAAAGAGATCCTGACTGGTAACCAATCTCTTGTCCCAGTTTTGTGGGTGTTTTGTTTAGAATACTGCTCGGTAATAATCAAACTGTTGTCATTTTAACTTAGCATCAAACACTTTGATTTTCATATTTAGTGAAGCTTGTTTGTCTGCTTTTGCAATAAAATGCTTTCTTGAGGTTTGTTCTAAGGGTACAATACGCGGTGCCTGTATTGAATTCCCTCAAGGGAACCTTTTAGGTCTTCTTTGCGAAACTCTTTAAACGAAGCAGTATTCTGGTTTCACAAGTGTCACCTGTAGCAGAGTAGCAGTTTCGTTTAAAGTGAAAATCTTCGAATGAAGATTTAAAAAGAAACAGTCAGGGGTGAAAAATGACAGATCTTGGAAACCAAAACAAACTAATTAGATATCGCTGACAAAAAACGAATACGCAAGAGCCAAAAAGAGATCATGATTATGCAAACAATGATTCAGCAATAGCTGAAGTTTAATCCGCCCATCCATTGCTAGAACGACGTACAGGTTAAAAAGATACTTAAAAATTATTATTTTTAATTGTTCGGACACAACATGATTCATGGCTTCTGTTATAACAAGGGGCGGATCCAGAAATTTTTGTAAGGGGTCTAAGTTATTATTTTCATCCTTTCTCGTAGTTAAATACAAGTTTTTTCGGAAAAATTGACGACAAGGCAAATTTGAAAAAATACGTGACATGACAATACAGTTATAAAGTTGTACTGATCGAAATATTGGCACGACTTAAGGTACCTCTTTGCCGCAGTTAACAGCCTTGAATTAAAATATTATATTTACACAGAAATGTCCGCATGTCACTCTCCATTCGCTACAATTACAAGTTTAGACAAGGGGCATTCATAGGCGCTGAAAAGATAATGCCTTATTGATATTAATTTCGCGCTTTTCGCGATTGCTTTATTAAAGACACGCGAATAAATATCCTCGCGAACTTAATACCCATATAGAAATTTCACATCACAGAAAAATAGTGTTAATGCTTTTAAAACATAACACATACAAGATATGTATCGAAAAATACTCGAACGATCATTAACAAAGATTTCACACATCAAGTGGAGAATTTAGCTATTTCATATCTTCATCTGAATCCGCGCTACACTTGTACAAATCCCTTTGAAATCTATCTTTCGTGAAGTCGTCAAAATTGCCATTACTTAATTGGTTCCCTGTAGTTCCCATTCAGAACTTTCTTGTAACGCTCCAACACTATAACGTTTTTCGAGGTAGATTCGAGTTCGATGCAAACAGTGACGGGGTTTCAAGGCCACCCTGTTCATATACAGTTTGTAATACAATCAGTTAATTTTCAGATATCCGTTTTGCTCAGTAAACCTTTCAAAGACAATTTTTAAAAATGATTTTTGCTTGTTCCAGTTCACCTTAACAGTCTTTTTGAAAAACAAATGACGTTGAGAACGCTTGAATTGCGAGTTTCATATTTGCTTACAGTTGACTCTCCTCGCAACGGCCACTTTAGGGGCAGAAGAAAGTGACTGTTTCCGTTGTAGAGAGGTTTAAATAATAGTCAATGTATGGACTGTACGCCAAAAAAAGTCGGGGAAAACCCAACGATGGCTATCTAGAGTACTTTTAGATACAGCTATTTCGAGAAAGGTTTTCGGAAAAAGTGCACGCGACAATCGCAAAAAGTATTATGGTAGTAATAGTAGGTAGTAATAGTAGTAGTAAAAGTATTATGGTAGTTTTGAGTTCACTGTTCTTCAAAGAAATTTGAAAGAATGGCACAAGAGGTCATGGACATATGTTTGCGAGTGCTAAAGGAAAGCAACAAACGTAGGTTCGACAGCTACAGTGTCAGGAACAGTGTATTGATCATATCCCACATTACCTTTCGGGATTGTCGCGTGCACTTTTTTTCCGACAACCTTTCTCGAAGTAGCTGTATCTAGAAATACATTCTAAGCGGCGCTATAAAATTTGTATCTGTTCGGTCATCCTAGGGCAACCTCAGTCTTTTCGAAATTACCAGGGCTTTAGTATTATTTTCCCAAAAATGTTACATGCAATTTAACGAATTACGAAAGGGAGAATTTTTCTGATTCCTCTTTCCATCACATTCTTGAATCCGAAAATTTTAGGTTTCCTTTTTTCTACGAAAAATAACATAACCTGAGAAGTGAATTGTGAAAAATTAAACTTCAGAAAATCGTAGGGAATTTGTTAGATGAGCTTCGAAAATTTTACACGAATGGAACGATCATCAAGAAATTTTTAGCCGTCCTCAAGCTAGACAAAGTTCTAGGCAACATTTGCGTCTCCGAACAGATATTTTACAGAAAATAGTCGTTGGGTGCCCCTGAAAAAGTGGCCGTTGTACACAGCAGGGGCGGATCCAGGATTTTTTTTTTAGGAGGGGGTGCACTCGTCTCTTGCTCTACTTCAACACCAATAAACCACATAGTTTTTTTTTTGCAGAATACCAGTTGTATAGAAAACCGCAGGTCATCTGACGTCAGTAGAGGTTCGACTATATTAAAATGGCGGAAATTAAACTCTGCGAAATATTGTCTCGCTAAAATCGTGAAATTAAGTACCCGCGAAATGAAGTACCAATATAAGGGTATCTAGACTACTCTGAAAGAAAGATATTCACGAATGTCTTGTTTCACCTGGACAAATGTGTACAGGGTATAACTCTATTACGCCGTGACTTGCTATCTCATCAAAATTCTAAAAATTTCGTAAACTGGCGATATGATGATGCTGGTTGCGCTCGGAAATTATTAAAATTTTTCATAACAATGCTTCCGGAAAGTATATGCATTCGGATCGCAAAATTAAGGGAGGGGCAAGGGAATTGTCCACTCTTCTGCATTTTCAATATTCTGATATTTAGCCAGTGTTTGCCTAAAGCTGCGCGTGTTGCACTGCAAATCTTGTCGTGCTACACGGCAATAGCACGACTTGGTTTCAAATATTGTTTATAACATAGCGCGCGTGCTTGCCCTATATAAGAGCCGCTATGAACAAAATCTTTATCAGGGCGGATAAAGGTTGGGCGGTGAAACGAGCGCTCCGCTCTTCATTTAATGTGTGATGCGGAGTAGGACTGGCACGAGCGCTCTTTCCGCGCTTCCGGTGTGCTTGAAGGCCGGCGAAATTTTCCTTTTTGCAAACCGGAAATCCTATTTTCTTTCTGTAATTTCAGGCTACAATGTTAAATAGATAAATTCGTTTCATAACAATATCAATAAACAGTTTCATATGTTTGTGTCTGTACGTCTATAAGTCAAACTTGTTGGTCGTATAATGCCAAAATTTGAGATTAATTTCTAAGTGTTGAATACCTCCTCCTTCCACTAAATATCACCAAATCGTCTTTCGCCGTTTCGTTTGCAAAAGCTTAACACTTCTTAACCTCAATTTTTACATATGTTAAAGGGGGATAAATTTTACATAACATAGCAAAAAATTAGATTGATATATATTGATATAGTGGCGTTGTACTTCTTCAAACTTTGCTTCCTAGGGTGCAACGCGCCATGGCGATTCGCGCAATGCGTTGCAAATCCGGCAACCGCATGTAAACAAATTTTATTGAGGTTAGTTGTAAGGTTTTTTCTCCGTTTTTCTCTCTAAAACAAAACAAGGTAAACAATAAAAACTGACGGGAAACTAATTTTGAAGTTTCGAAGAAACAGAAAGACGTATGAGATGTTTTTTTCACATTAAAAAGAAAGATGATGATGATTGAAATTAGCATAATTTCACCTTGCACGAGCTGCACGCATTTATAAAATACACGTCATCTAGTTATGAAACACGATCTGCTGTCTTTTAGTTTTGCCATGGATGACATGGATGAGATTTTCCTTCGTGTTTTAGACAGTATTTAGTTGTTTTTGTTTTGGAATAACATCGACATTAGCGAGTAGCAGAACAAAAATATAATTCAGTGGTAGAGTTATGGAAGTAATAAAAAAAACCCTTTGAAAGAGATGTTTGTCTACTCCAACCAAACCTCCCGCAAAAAATAGCAACATTGGCCTCTCGGAGACAGCGTACCAGCACAAAGGAACGAGGAAGAAGTGCAAGAAAACAAATCAAGCCGCCATAATTCAGTGACAGCGGCAGTGTCTAATGTACAAACCACATCGCAAGCGCTGACCGAAGTCGAAAACAAGCGACATTAATTTCTAAGGAGAGCCCCAGTCCACTGCATCACACCTTTTTGCACGGACGGGCTCGTTTCACCGCCCAACCTTTATCCGCCCTGATCTTTATTTACGCACGCCCGTGCGTAAATAAGATGACGTGAGCATTTTTTTTTACCTGGCTGTAAAGCTGTCGTCTTTCAAGCTGTAGTGCACTTTTCCTTCTCTGTAAAATATGGAAGAAACCAGCGAAGAACTGCCCAATTTTTCTATCGGCATTGACCTTTTAGGTCCTGATCCAACAAGCAGCAAAAATAAAGCCGAATTTAAAAAAAACTCGCAAGTTGCGCGCTGTTCGCAAATTTGTCGAAGACCAGCTGCAGCAAATTTTGGCCGAAAGACATTCACTGGGAACAGAACAGACACCAACTGGTCATCAACAACACTTAAAGGCAAAATTTTAGTTTTTATTGTTGTTTTTAAATTTGTTGTGCACTTTGTTATCTCTGGACAATCCGACTGAAGCAGGAAAATTTCTATCGCAATACCAACACAAATTACACAAGAAGACATAAATTTATTACTCACAAAAACAACTGCTGCCAGGTCTTCTCAAAGAGCCGTAATGACCAGCCAATGTTCGTAAATGAATATAAGTTTAAAGAAGGATGACAGTCGTCTTCGCTAAAAACATGTTTTCTGGATTTCGCCGAGCAAAACGTAAACATCTTTTCTGCAAATCCAAACCATACTCCACGACTTCTTATCAACATGTTAGTTTTAACTTTAGGTGAACTTTAAGACTCTTTTACCTTTGTTTCTGCTTAGTTTCCATTGATCGTTAACGAATAAAGAAGCAAATTTTCTTTCTCACTTTTACAGAAAGAATATTTTCATTCAAACTAGACGATTGTGGCGTGTTCGTAATCAGCCAATAGAACCGTTTGTTATTGTGTCTTGCGTTACGAGAATTTTGCAATTAATCAAAAAGCAAGCATTATTGTGAGCTATGTTATAAAAGAATTTGCTCATGCTTTTAGCTGTGCGTATATCGAGTTATGGATGCACTTGGGAAGTTTGGAGAGCACTCAAGAAGCTAGAGTTGCACTCGGCTATCGCCTCGTGCAACTCTTACGCATCTTTCGTGCTCTCCAATCTTCCCGCGTGCATCCATAACTCGATATACGCACGCTAAGCATGAACAAATTCTTAAGCTTCTTGTTTAATTCGGCACGGTAGTAGCACGACGCTTGAAAAAGGCCCAAGAACTCACCCTTACTAACTATATCGAAGGGTGTCCATACACTTCCAGGTGCAGGCCGGCCGTTTTCATATTATGGTACATGTACGCTGCAGAAGGTAATATCTTTGAGAGCAAGAGTAAAACACAGCAGTACAGTTTATTGTCATTAATCACCTTGCTCTGTTATGAGCAAGACCAAGTAAAAATAAGAATGCAAATAAATTTTCTCTTGTTTGTAACCGTCTGGTTTACGGGTGGTAGGTGACGTAGATCTCGCGTGACTAACGATTAGGACTTCCGGTACATGCCACAATCCTTCATTGCCAATCGTAATCCATGACTTTTTTTAAGGAAATCATAATACGTAAAGAAAATGGTTTAATTGATCATTAATTTGTTTTTAACGCGAGGACGTGTCACACTCGCCACCCACATCCGTTGTATGAGTCAATCCATAAAGCTTTTTAAAAACACATATTAAAAAAGAATTGTTAAAATTCCACAAGAAGATAAATTGAGCAAAACTAAATTTCTGAGCTGACAGGTTCGAAAGCAATCAGTAATTAATATTTCGATTCAATTTGGATGTACGTGTTTAAAAGGAATAATATTTTTCAGTTTGAGCCTCTAAAAACGATTGCGAAAACATAATTGTAGTGCATATTTTAATGAAGAATATGCTCGCAGATAATGTATCTTAAAAAGGCCTTATTTCCTTGTACGATTCTAAGTATAGTCCACAAGCCCTTAAAACTCAAAGGCTTTGGTCGCTTTATTAAATTTACGCTACACACTCAGTTGTTATTTTGCTAGATATGTCATAAAATACATCAAAACACTTGACACAATTGCAATAGCCAGAGTACTGTTTTGTACTATGTAAACTTTTTACCACTACTAGTTTTTTTTCGTCACGTAAGTATACCGTAAACAGGTTGCTTGCTAAATTACCAAAGGCGTAAGGAAGTGCTGTGAGTTCTTTGCGTATAAATGTGTCTCTTTTGTCTAGATGATTTCTATGACAAAGGATGTAGATTAATTTTATTATTTCAGCTGTATACTCAACGCAGAGGAAAGTGCATTAAGAAACTCTACCATTTTTGGACGAGTAAACGACTTGAGACAGAAAAATCTGCCGCCACTATCGAACCTTAAAATATTATATAATAACAGTAAATTCTTCTTATTAACGGAACTGTGAAATGTAAACAAATCTGAGCGCCTAAGTTACAATAGACCCTCGTAACAATACAATGAAAAACGATTGTGATTCCACAAGTTGAAAGCAAACCACAAACACAAACGAATCAACTGTTGACATTATTATTTTTGAATCCGGGCGACAAGAACATGCTAAACCAACTAAATATATGTCTCAAACATAATGCTCAATGGAATTGAGAAGTATTATAACTTTAAGGTTTTTAAAATACTACAACAATTACACATGCAAATTTCCACATGACTAAAACAATTCAATCGAGTTAATAAACGATACAGCTGAACTAGACGCTCAATATTTTCTACGCTGCAGGTTAAAGGACACAAATATTGCAAGAAAGAACTTTACAAATGCTAAAAACGATTTTTGTTATGACGAACTTACCGTTCACGCGGTAGGTCCTTGTGTTGACAAAATGCCTGTGACAGTTGCAGAGTGCCGGGAGGGCTGGAATATCGCTTGATTTGCAGTGTCGGTCGGGGTAAATATTTCCCAAGGTTTTTAGGCTCTGCGACCATGGCGCTACTCGGTCTTTCAGGAACAAACGTCTGCCGTTTGTTTGATCGGTCCATTCTGTGTTGTAGATTTCCGTCCCAAACATACAATATACACGGTGTAAACTCGTGTGTCAAGAGGCGCTCACCTCGGAAAATGTCGAGACTTCATAGGTGATTATAAAGTACAAATAACTCTAACTCCAAACAAATGATCCATGGATGAGCGACGCTTTAACGCATGTGGAGAAGTTGATAGGATTGATGATACACTTCAAAAATGGCTGTGTGCAACTCGGTTTGTCGACTGTAAAAATTGATTCAAACGTCTGCTGACAACGGCCGATTCAAATATAAAAATATTATCCCGAACAAAGAAAATCGTGTTGAATTATTCACATTCCCATGATGAAAGCGATGTAGCAAATATTAATATATCATATCATAAATTCAACCGAAAGATTACGAACCCTAGCTACAGCACTTCGACATCTGTTTCGCCTCCGGGGTTGTTTCCACGTTGAATATAATTACAGGCTTCTTGAACCACTTTATTTGCTTTCGGTTAGGGTGTCAAACCGGAAATGTCCTCCTATTGGTTGCTTCGTAGGGTATGTGTGAACAAAGATTTTTACCCATGTAAGGAAAATCCAAGACGATTGGGGATTTTACTATTTATGACTGTAAATATCTCCGATCAGGTCGGGGAGAAAAAGGGAGAATCTCGACGCGTCCCAGATTTCTCGTCCGCGTTATTTCTGCGATGGTCGGCGAACACTCCCGACATTTGAAACTGGCTCAATTTTTTTAACTGTCGGAGTGCTCAGGGTCGATGAAGGATCGATGGGCATTCGATTTAGCTCGGTCGCAACCCTTAAGTGCAGTACTCTAATCTGGGAGACCTAAGACGATTTGGAAACATTACAACCTGGATCGTCAGGGAATTTCCGGACATATGAAAACCAGGCTGAACCAGGCTTTAGTTTCAGCTTTTATACTACTACATGAGAAATTTCTGCAATTTGATTGGCTTAGAGCAGTGGTATTTCAGCTTAATTTGAAATACCTACATGTGAAAATTACAAACCTTTTGCGGGTAGTAGTATAAACAAATAATAGCATGATTTGTACGTGATATTTGGCATAAATACAACTGGTGATATTTCAAAATGGTCTCAAATTTCACTTGCCTATCGGCTCTTGAAATTACGTATAACAATTTTGCAAAATCGCTCGTGGTATTTATGCCAAATATCACTACAAATCATGCTATTACCTACACTAATTTCCAATCCGCTAACTAATTAAAATCAATATAACCATACCCGATCTCGAAAAAAAAATGGTTTTCACTGTCTCTCCTCACTCCTCAATACAAGCCAGGCCGGCTGTAGCGCAGGCGCTGGTGGGTGGGGATTTGACGTTTTTTGAAGCGCTAGCCGGTGGGGTCATTTGATCATTTCAAATGCCAACATATCAGGGAATTTGACCAAAATTTTTCAAAAAAGTCAAATACCCGGGGGTCTACCCGGTGGGGAGGGCATGGGCGGTTTTGGAATTGACTGCTACAAAATATATAGTCAATTGCAAGGTTTGAGCTTCTGTAAAGTATCGGCTGTCGCAATGTTTTAGTCCCACGTCCGATCTATGGTTGCTTCACTTTACCGGCATAATTTCGTTTGCTCGCAGGCTATCAGCACTATAAACATGTGATAAGTAACGCATAAAATCAGGAACCGATCACCCGGCTTCTGCATGATTCAACCTCGTCCTCAGGCTTTTTCTGGCCGGTTATGTACTCAACAAAGGCTCCACCCCGAGGTTCAACCCCTTACCCTTTTATATAGCTGATTCAATGAAGGTTATTTTGGGCATTGGGAATTGCGCATTTTGAAGCTATTGTTTGGTAGTAACTCAAGTAAATCAATGCATTGTTCCATGTGCCCAGATACCAAATGCCCGATTGCCAAAGCAACCTTTTTTGATTTAGCTGTATACAATTTTTAACGCAAAAGGTATCCGTTTCGTATGTTCTATTGAAAAATGGTACCCTCTTCACATACCTACAATAGTTTAGAACTATGCATCCCTTTAAATATGAATAAATAAAAAACCAGAAAGTTTTCTCGTACTTCATCACAGCCATAAAATGCATCTGTTAACCCCTTTTGCGCTTTTTTACAGACTGATTTGACAGATTTCCCTACTCTTTCATATACTGCATGTCTGCATCTGGTGAAATCTCTACCCCGTTAAATGTACCTGAAGAATGAAAAAGCTACTCCTTTCAGGCCGAACCTCCCTGCATAGGGCTTGCGGTAGGAAGTCCAACCCAGCCTGTTTTAAATTCTCAGATAGCAGGGATGACGTGTAAGTGAAAGGCACACGAAAATATGAGCTCGTGATCTGGAAAGGGGGGCGAACCCGACTACCTCGGAGCCTGGAACCGAGCTAAGTCCAACCGGGGGTCTAATTATGCCGGCTTAGTATGTAAAATTGTTAGTTTCCTGTAATGGGTCTTTTGACAGACCATTTCAAAAGTTAGGGGATGGGCCTTGGGAATTAACTTGACTTTTTTGGCTCGCCTTGTATAGCCAGAATTTAGTTTCGTCTGCGCGCAGGCTAACCTTGTATTGCGTGCATTTTTTTTTTCTTTATTTGCGCTAATTTCAACCTGGGGCAAAATAGTGGTTAGGAGACTGGGGTAGATGTGGGTAGATAGACAGTTTTTATAATTTACATGGGGTCAAGTGCACAAAAAAAGAGAAGGGGGAAGAAACGAAGCACATAAAACTTCTTTACTTATTAAACTACCTATTGACAAAGGTAAAAAGGTCTTTAAGTTAATCTGAAAATCGTGACAAGTCATAAAAAATAATTTTATTTTAATATCTGAGCTTTTTTACAAAAATTTGTACAACTCTTCACACGCGATATTATTATGTAAGGATGCAGGCATAGTATATACATGCACAACTTAATAATTATGTTTCCGTTGTAGCACACAAATTAATCTTATGGCTTCGAGAAGATCATTGGTAAAATCAAGGTACTTTCGCTATTACGAGAAGCGTATGTCATAAATTTGTCTTCCTTCAACAACCATCAACCATTTGTAAATGAAACGTGTATATAATTTTATTCGGTAACCTAAGTAACCTAATTCATCGACAGTATTCAATAAATATTTTAAAAAGGCCCCAATGTATAACTGAGATAAGAATCTGCACTATGCTTTTCATGTCTTTTGTACAAGAACTGCGATGAAAAATATAACCTTGAACTCACTATTTGTCTTCTCATTGGCTAAGGGCCGACAGTTAATTTTGGAATTTTGGAAATCAACGCAACCTCGGATTACTCAGTTATCTGCTAGCAGAAAACTGTATAATCTGTACGTGTCGCGTGCAATGCAACCATTTCAAGAAGCAATGTTAAACTGTGTGCCTTACCACGGTGTGTCTGCCGTTATTTTCTTCAAAACAATGTATAATGAATTGAAACAATTATTAGATTTGGTTTTCGTGACATCCCGAATAATCAAGGTATCGATGATAACGCTTAACTCGACCTTAAATATCACATAAACCTCAACCCATAATTGTTTATTACGATCTCTTTCAAAAGAGTAATGACACTGTTGCCGATAGTTATCCAGTATTAAGCTCCTGATCACGTCTGAAACTGGCTAAAGGTCCTGAAGTATTTGGAGTCAGATCACAGACCTGCCTTTAAGGCATTTCTTTTCAGAGGCGAAAAACGCGGGAGAATTTTTGAGACCTCTCGCACGTTTTCCTGACCGACGACCCGAACAAAACGGGCTTTTAGAAAGTCTAGGAGTACTGTAATAACCTCTAACAACGAGTTAACGACGATCGAATACACCTCTCCAACGTAATGGGATTCAGCATCACTCAGAAAGATTGTCCAGCAGACCAGTCGCTACTTAGCCTAAGAAGACAGCCGCCACAATTTGTTTTTCTAATATCCTAAATAAAAACGTAAATTCAATTCATAGGGCACGTAATTACTTTCTCTATATCGTGACCTTCTCCATTTATCTCTTAGTTGTTGTCATTGTCTTATGTTGTACCTAAAAGTGAATGGAGAACGCAAAAATACAAATACACAACGATCACTAGTAAAAAGGAGACCGGCTGTTTTCGTAAGGTCGCACTTCTAAGCCTGACACCAACACAAACCGTGGTTCATATCTCTGCTGTAATATTACGTACATCCATATATCTCTGAACATTTCACTTTTCTCACGTCGTTGATTTCTCGCAAGTTACTGATGTCAGTGACGCATAAAGCGCTTTAAGTTCAGTAATTTCTTCCCTTTTTTCCTTGACTTTCTCTCGATACTCCGTGAGAAATTTCTGCTGCTCCTCTTTTGCGTTTTTCAGCTCTTTGATTAAGTCCGTAACGTTTCTCTGTGTAAATTCAGCTCGTATTCTTTGGATCTCGTTCTTCAGTTCACTCAGTCTTGTAGTATTCACTTGCTGTAACATTGAAGCCTCTTTCACCACGCCGTCAACGTTGACTTTCAGGTTTTTTGCAGCGACATCGGCTTTGTCTGCCTCGCTCTTTGCCGTGTAAGCTGTTGACAGAGCCTCAGAAGCTGTTGTGGAATAATTTTGCCTGCATGCGGAGATGATACCTTGAGAAGATGAGTTAACGGAGGTCACGTTCTGCTCGACCGCAGTGAAGTATTCAGCGGTGTACTTAGATGTGCTTGCATCATGAGAAAGCCTGTTTGCGTCTGCGTGAATGATCGATACCCCCTGCAACAGAGAGTACGGAATAAATTTACGCACAGCTAAAACGACTCAACAGTATAGGCTATACTGAAAAGTGGCCTCCAGACGAAGCCTGGCTTGCGTGGCAGGCGCTTGCAAGTCAAACGGGCAGGCGAGCCCATATTTAGTCAAATCCCATCTTCGAAGACCCAGGGAAAGTTAGTCGGGTCGAAACGTCGTGGTGCCGTTTCTACCGACCCGACAGACTGCCCCTGTGTCTTTGACGATGATCGAGGCCCTACAGTCCTGCGAAAAGTTTTTTGAAGGGAGCTACCATGATTTTAAGCCCACTCCAGCGATTCAGAGAGTTCGGAGCAGAGTGAAATGAACAAAAGCAGTGAGAGAGAAAGTGTGGTGGAGCTAGAGAGTATCCTCGCTACGTCTTTCTGCATCTCACACGCATTTTTTTCAGTTTTCTGAAAAATCTGATTGGCGCCCTTCGGTTCGCGTCGCTCTTCTGACTTCATAATCTAAAACCCGGAGACGCGTTCAAACGGGGAATCTCGTAACATTGTAAAAAAAAAAAAAAAAAAGAGAAGGCAAGGTGTTACTTACTTGGTTTTCATTAAAGGAGATGTTCCATGCTTGTTGTGCCAAGTTTAGAGCGCGTCTAGCAACTGCCAAAGTAGCTTGTAAAGAAGCATTGACTCCTTGAGCGTATTCGATTGCATTCCAGCTAGTTGCGTTGGCTTCAATGGCGCGCTGCAGCGAACTTTCAGCAAATTGACTAGCTTCCTGTGACTTTGCTTCAAAATTCCGCAAAATCTGAAGCATTTCTTGAGCGTCTGTGAAAGTTTTACTGGCAAGCTGCACGGCGTCAAGGGCTTCTTGTCTAGCTCTCCGTGCCTCCTCTAAGACAGCCATTCCTCTTTGCTCTGCGTTATTTACAAGCGACATTAAAACGTCCAACTGCTTTAGCGTAAAGTCAACTTGAAATGTCAAATTGGAGTACAGTTCTTGAGTGAGATTCTGAGCCCGTGAGATCACCATTTGAGCCTGTTTACCCGCTTCTTGTGTTTCCCTCGCAATCTGCCTGACTGTATCAGTATTGTTAGGATCCAGCAGCATTACCTCTGACAAAGTTTGGTTGGCTCTCAACAACGAGGCCGAAGCATTCCAGTACAGCTGGTAACCTGACGTATTTAAACTGTCACCGAGGGCTTTTATAACATCCACGCGCATTTGCAAATGCTCGATCGAGGCCTCCGAGGACTCGAGATTATTCTGCATTGAGCTAGCATTGACCATCACTTGCTGAGCTTCTGTTATTAAAGCCTCAGCACTGTCTACTTTGCCTTGAATCTCGTACGCAGTGTCATTCTGACGAGTGGCCGCTGCTGTGAAGTTGCTGGAAATCGCACTAAACCGTGGCACCAAGTCAGTCAAATAATCAGAGATAGCTTCAGCTTCGCGGACAGAAGGATCAACTGACATGTTGATCACATTGTTGCTGTGATACACTGCTTCACGTATCAACTGAATCACTTGCTCGATGGTGTTCCTATCCGCTGCAACAGATGACAAATTGCTTGACAGCTGGGCAGCACCAGGAGAAACATCTTCCAGCAGTACATTTTCAAGTTGATTCAGCGTCTCATTGAGTTGCATGATTTCTTTGGTTAAATTCCTCTCGATTTCCTGGGCTTCTTTAGCGCCAGACACCAATTCGTTGGTAGTCTTTTTAGCATTATCGAGTCTCGTTGCAAACGTTGCATCACCAATATTTCCATTTCGCAGTCGCTCTATCGCGTCCTCGAGATCAGCTGAACTCTTTCTTAGCTTATTCACCTCCACAGAGATAAGACGGTAACATTCCGGACAATCTAAAGTAAGAAAAGAAAGTATGCTAGAAATCGCCATGGATCATTGCCATTGTACAGGTCACAGGACCTTATGTATGGTCAACTTAATCGATGAGGGCGATTTCAGGCCACTCGAACGTACCCACCCTTAATTCTTTACGGTTCAGATAGATTAACAAATTTTGATAACAGCAATTGAAAAGAAACAAACAAACAAACAAACAAACAATTCAACAACAATACTAAAATTTCTTAGTTTTTCTGTTGGAAATTCAGTATATTTGTATCGACCAGATCACCACAAAAAATCAGGCTTTTACTAGTTGAGCCGAGGTGAATGATCTGTAAGAAAAAAATTAGCTCAGAGATATTCCAGGCAGGCTGGAACTATGCACCAGTAATTTAGGATACAAACCAGGCTTTCACAACTTCGCCCAGAATTTATATTTCCTTATGTTCCAGCCCCCCACCACAAACAAACACCGGGTTCGGCAGGAAAGAACCTGTGCGGTTAGCTGATGACAAAGGTCATGCGCTCTTTCGATTACTGAAGAATTGTGGAAGACCTTACTTACCAACACATCCTCTACTCGTATTGTAGGCATTTTCGTGGCATCGATCACACTGCCTCCCACCAATTCTTGGTTTACAGGTGCACTGGCCGGTTGTCTCATTACAAACGCTACTGTTACCATACATCGTGTTGGGAAGCACACAGTCACATTCTGATAAACAAGACATAAGAAAGAGCAGTTAGAAACTTACTATCTGAGTACATGGCGTGCAGTCAAGACCATCATTCAGCCTTGTGCGTAATACCCTTTCCTATTGTACTTAGCTTTGAATACCGCTACAGAATGATTGACCCCTCCATGATTATTTTGCTGTTCTGACGTGAAATTTCCTTCAATATTTATAACACCCGATTTGCAAATACATTTTACTACAAAAATTAATGATATAAAAGAAACTTGACGTTTCGATGGCTTCCTGTCATCAGTATCAATGACTACAAAATTCAATTTTTTCTTTTCTTTAATTTTTATTTTTAGGACTTTTAGACTTTTGATTTTTTCGATTCTTAGGATTTTTTTACATTTTTTAGTGTATAGATTATAATATATTTGACATTGTAAAGCGCATTAATTTTTTTGGGCGTTAGGAAAATGCGCTATAGAAATAAATTATTTCTATTTTATTTATATAAGATATAAAATATTAAGAAGAAGAAGTGTGAAAAAGTACATGAAAATTCAATCGTGAAAATGAAAAAAAAAAAAAAATTAAACAAAGAGTCTTGCTCCGATCGAGGCCGCTGAAGTGTTGAGCCTCGGTCTTTTATCTCTGATAATTAGAATTTCAAATATCAGAAACTACAAGTTTCCCTGCAAACTTACTATTTTGACTGTTTTTGATGATGCACAGTAAAAAAACCTGCTACTTACCTCCACAGCCACCCGATGATGGAGTCAAGCCAAAGTATCCTGGAATGCAGCGAGTACAATCAGTAGTGTTATCAACTCCAGGCTGACATCGTTGACAGTTGTCACCCTCAGATCCCGTGCGACAGTTAAAGCAGGTGCCATTCTCTGGGTGACACTCCCTTGAGCGACCGGTGCATGAACACAGTGCACAGGACTTAAATGAAGTGGGTTTGGAGCTTTCTTTCTGTCGAGTGTAACCTGCAAACATAAATCATGTGAGTACTAAGACAGTCATTTCTTTGAACACTGGTATCATTTTAAGGTTACAACATCTGGCCCCAATTGTTCAAAAAGTGGATAGCGCTACCCACTGGATAAATCTCTATGCAGTGCATGATGCAAATGGTTTTCCAAATAATTATCCACTGGATAGTGACTCTTCCAGTGGATAACGCTATCCAATGTTTGAACAACTGAGGCCTGGCTAATTTCTGCAAGGTTTCTACTGCTCTCTCTGTCCCTCCTCCCCAAGAGGCGGTGGGGGATGGGGGGGGGGGGGGATGAGCCAGGGCTTATTACCGAATAGCAGCTGGGAATTGAGGTTACTCCAATTGATTCATAAACAAAAAACACAAAATTTATGCACTCCTTTACGCGTCCTCTCATCGGCAATAATGAAATGAATTATTCATTTCATTTCAAAACGATGAGTGTCAAAATAAAGTATATGTGTATGTATGTAAGACTAACTACCAATACAACTATTCAAATTCCTTTTTTCTTTTCTACAATAAGTGGCACAGCATAGCTTAAAAATTTTACCTGTATTACAGAATCCACATGAGAGATCTGTGTAGTTGTTTGAGCAGGTGCAGTTTTCAACATAATCCACTTCTTGACCAACATCTTTTGTGGCAGAAACCAACTCAATAACCACTGTCAAAGAACCATTTGTCATAAAACTCCCTTGAACTTGGACAGATTCAATATCAGCCAGGATACTCTGAAGTTGATATGCTGTCAAGTTTTGCTGTGAGTTATGCTCATGCAGCCGTGCATAATAGGTTACGCCGGACGAAGATGACTCAGAGTGAAGGTTAAAAGCGGCTTCCTGTGGCTGCCTGTTATATTTTCCCTTCAGTGTTACATTCCAGTCAGATTTTAAACTCTCCACATTGGTATTGTTGGTGATCAGCTTGAACAACTGACCGTAGGAGTGAAGCTGGAAGCCACTGAATGCCTTATTAAAGTTAAGTGTGACAAAAGTGCCACTCAAAAAATTTATCGTGAGACGTTGATCCTGGTGAGAAAAAGTTAGCTCTGGTGATTTATTAATGTTAACATGTTGGTTGTCAGTGAAGTTTGCTCTTATATAGGACTTCACAAAGCCTCTTGCAGAAGAGCATTCGTTAGCTCGATTAAAGCAGAAACAAGGAGAACAGCCATCAGGATTGTCCGGGTCACTATTGTATGTTCCATTCTTGCATCTCTCGCACTTATCTCCTTCAGCATTAGCCTTGCATGTACACAATCCTGTGGAGTTATGACACTGCAGTAAACTAGAGCCTCCAGCATCACAGTTGCATGGCCTACAAAAAAATAAATTAATGTTCATATTTTGCTATCATGCCTGTTACAGTTCGTACTACACTGTAGTTAGGAGAATTCTTATGCCTCATGAGTGTCATGAGTGAGAAATTCACTAATTTTAGCTCATGCAGCAGCTAGGAGTATATATACATGTACATGTAACCAAGAGGGCTTGAAAAAATTCCTGCCTTGTAGTCTGGGACAAGTACAATAAATCCTCTATTTAGCCCCCTTGGGCGCTTATTTATTTCAAGCCCATTTGAAGGGCTCCTGCTTTCAAAATGAAATGTGGTGAAAACAAACAGGAAATATAAATGAATCCTTGCTTGCCCAAAAAGAATGTCTGCTTTGCTTAACTTTATATGTAAAATATGACACATAGCGTACATCTGTATATCATTCAGGCACACATGTACATGTGATATAAAAGATGAGAAGAAAGAAACTGGACAGTACCAATAACACATTACAATACCTAACAGCAACAGTTTACATAAAACCATAAAAAACATCAATACTTTTGAAACAATCATTGCTCAAAATAAATTCTACAAAAAGATATCATCAGCTAGATTTTATCGCCAGAAATACTTACTGGCATCCTTCAGATGTGAAGTTGAAGAAGTTTTGACGGCATGAGTCACATTTTGTACCAGTAGTGCTGTTCTTACAGGGGCAAACCCCACTGAAGCTGTCACACTGAAGATCTGCAGAACCATTCACATTACATTTACACTCAACACATCCCTGTCCAGTATGAAAACCATAGTAATTTGGATTACATCTGCTGCATGTTCTTGTTATGACTCCAGGTCTGCATGGGCATTGGCCAGTTACAGGATCACAAACTAGATCTGATGATCCCGACTGGTTGCAATTGCAAGCTGGAAAGAAACACAAGTACAGAAGGAGACATCAGTGATTCAGGAGTAGTGCAAAGGCACCTGCAGCCTTGTGGCTAGTTCTTCAAATTTGTTCATTATATACCATTTAAACATCCGCACCTTGGAGCTCAATGCCCTCTAATAAACAAATTTGTCTTCACAGTAGAAATAAAATACCCTGAATATGAAACATCAGAATTCTTAAAACCACAATAGAGATTGTGAACTGTGTAACAAACCAACTATGGACAAAATCCACTGAAACCTACTGTTATACATTTGGGAAGACATTAAGGATATCAAAACTGACACAGAAGGCAGCACTATTCATGGCTGTCACTAATACTAATTCATTTACTAATAGGCAGGGAAATAGCCAAAGGTCATGCTCATAGTAGCCAGAGAAATCCCCAGCCCCTTAGTGACAGTACTGACTATTATGAACACAAGAAGGAAAACATTCCACTTATTTGTTTCAATGAGCTCTCCAAGACATATATATTAACCTATTTTATTACATACCTGTACATCCATTGTCTGAAAAGTTGAAGAAGCCTGGTAAACAACGATCACATGAATGCCCTGTAACCCCTGGCTTGCAGTGACACTGGCCTCCAAGCTGGGCACATGTTGTGCCATTCTCAGTTCCAGTACTGTTACAAGAACATGCTAAAAAAAGAACACAGCAGACTTAAGTCAGAGGCCAAGCTACAGTGGAACCTCAATTTAACAAACTTCAATAATAATAACAAAGTCCTTTGTATAACAAACGATATTCCTTGCCCCAGTAATTATAGTAAAATCTACATTGTATAACCTCGATAATAATAACATAACCTCTTTATAGTGAACATATTTGATCAGTCCCTTGGCCCTTCGATATTTTGAGGTTCCACTACATGTATAATACGGACAGAGTAACCAAGATGATGATGACAACAACAACAACAAAAAATAAACTCTTGCACCATACTTTTTGGAACATTTCTTTGCTGACAATCACATCTATGAATCAAATTTGCCTATTTTGTGGAGGACACAAATGCATGATGACAACATTTTCTTTTTTTTTTAATGCATCTTAGATACAGTCTCACAAAACTAACTCCAGTAAAATTCATCCAGACCTGACAAGTGAAACAGGTTGGAATAATCTCAGCGAAGTTTGAAGGAACAATTATTTTAAAAAAACATTTTGTTAGTGACATTTTCACTGCCTTTAATCAATGCATACTTGTGTCAAGTGTTAGTTAGAAACTACAAGTAAAGAACACTTTTTTCCCCAAATTACAAAAGTATGACAATATAAGAGAAACAATAGGGCAACTAGGTGCAAAAATAAAGACTCACCAACAGCACCATCAAACACCTCTGCCATCACAGAGAAAGTAAAATTGTCACAAACATCAGGGCTTCTCTGTAAACCAGAAATGGTAGTAGAATTTGTCCAACAATTTTCAATCTGCTCAAATGCCATGCCATGAACTGAGCCAACATCTTTGGCAACATCATAAGTCCTAACGTTTTTCACATTCGGTAGTAAAATCAATGAATCAATCTCTATAGTAGAGTTGGGGTACATCCCACGAACAAATGTCAAGTTCAAATGATATATCCATGCTTTATTAAAAGAGACAGTGTTTGATGATATCCAGGCTAATCCAACTCCATGAGAGAGATGTTCAATGGTAATACTGTATGTTTCATTACAATCTGAAGAATTACATGACATTATGGACAGCTGCAGGGTTGTGTTAGCTGCTTCAGCATTGGTATACCGGATCACTATGTAGAAGTCGCTAAAAATTGTGTTTGGGGTAACAGTGAAGGAAATAAATTGGTGCAATCCAATTCTTGCATAGCCTGTGCCTGTAAATTCTTGGTTTGCTCCGGTGAAATATGATGTTGACACAAAACTTCCCATGGCATCTTCAGCTTCATATAACAGATAGACCAACGAGGGAACAAAGTACCCCTCAAGAACCTCTTTGCACCGTTTACCAATAATGTTGCTTCTACAAAGACAAGTCCCTAAAGCAAATCAAAAAGAAAATATGAATAATTCGACTTTATTTACTTCCCATCCAGTAGTCCAAGACTGGTAGATTTTCTTGCTGGGCAAGTAACTATTAGAGTTCCCTTGCCCAATGGTCAAGAGTCCAATCAAGTTATTCTCTAACAAACCATTAACTAAGACAAGCAATGGAATTCATGTATTTTTTTTAGCCCAACTAATAAAACTATGGTCCTGACTGGCAGGTCTAAAATACTGGTCACTTTTCTAGACAATGAGGCCAAAAAGAAAAAAGCTTTTGGAGCATTTGGCTAAGAAACAAGAAGTCATTATGCACTAAATAACGAATCGGCGAACTACCGAAAATTGTTTCATCATACAACAGTTTTCAGCCTTATGAACCATACGATCTTTCCTGCCAATAAATCAAAACAAATAGAACAAATAAAATTCAGAATACACACCATTTATCTTTTCACAGATCTCCATTATGCTTCCACCATAGTCACAATCACACTGCTGACAATCAGAATCAACCATTGCTGGAAATGAGAAGAAACCATCTTTGCACTCAGAACATGTTCGTTGGTGTATATTGTTCTTACATGGACACTGGCCGGATTCCTGGTTACAGCTGAGGCTGCCATTCCTTGTACCATTACCGTTACAGCTGCATTCTGCAAAGGAAAACACAACAGTTTAAGAAAAATGTTAAATATACAGGACTGGTCCAAATGGGCTAAGATGAATTTATAAGTTGACAGAAAATTTTTTCTGGCCTATAACTGTAAGTAACTAGCTAAATGTTGGCAAAAATAAAAGATTTGACCAACTGGTGGGGTGATCATTTTGTGGTTTAATTTTTTTATTTGCTTTAAAATTTATTTCCCTCTGTTCCAAACTCATTATCGTACATTAAAATTCCCCCCCAAAAGGCAAAGAAATGGACCAGAACATTGACCCTACAAAATGCTTCATTATCCAATTGAAAACAATAGATGGAAATGCCACTAAATATATACTTATTGCCCATGTTTTATACAGTGAGATCTGCTTAATCTCTGAAAGGAGGACATTAAACTAAACTTACTATTAGTAAATTAGGTGATTTGACTTTTACCTCGACAATCTCCTATAGGAGGTAGACGGAAGCCCCAAAAGGTATCTGCGCAACCATCACACTGCCGACCAGTCACATTCTGCTTGCATTCGCACTGTCCTGTTGTTTGATTGCAAGTGCCATTATTCGTGATTCCATACATGAAGCAGTTACAGGCTGAAAAAATTAAACAGAATGTGGGTTATTCTAATTAACAAAGGTATGAAAATAAAGCTTCACTAAGAGTTTTAACTTAAGGCTGGTTTTCACTAGTGGTGGAGTCAGAGTTGGAGTTGTAATCGGAAGCATAGAACTTTACAATCTAGTGAAAACAGTGTTCTGATTCTTCTGAATGCGCTTATGACTCCGACATTTACAATCAAGTGAAAACCAAGTCATTAGCAGAAGCAGAAGAACTAAACTAGTCACAAATTGTTAATTTTCTAAATTTAATATTACAAACTGTGATTTCTGAAACATCAAGAACAATAAAGTACACTTGTCTGACTACTTTAAAATCATCATGGTTTAAACGCAGTTAAACCTACAATGCCGTACAATTTACTTACGCAGGCAAACTTTAGGATCTTTAAGGTTTTTGCTCATGTTTCGATAAAACTTCTGTACACACTTTTCACAGAACAGCCCTGTTGTGTTATGATAGCAGTCATCACAGACCCCATGTCCAAGGCTCTCATTATAATGACAGCTATCAGCATGACGGTAACACTCACATTCTGCAAAAGAAAGTACAAGAAATGAGACGTGCTCATAATATTTTGGCTTGGAAAAAGGAAAGGAGAGGTGTGGAAATAAAGTTGCAAGACAGATTTCAAAAGCTTGCAATTCTAGGAAAAAGACCAGATTTAAGAAACCCAAGCATTTAAAACTGGCCTTTCAGTCAGCTGATTGGCAATGTATGAGAACTAGATAATGTTTATAGAAATAATTATTCTATGATATTTTTTCTGGCCAGCCAAATCCTAGGAATACATGTTGAGGTCAAAAGATGCTAGAGCTTGAAAAGTTCTTATTCACAGACTGGAGAAAGACAAAATTTCCGTTCACTATGTTTCGTTCTGTTCTGTGTTTCGCCTATTACAGCTTATTTTGCAAGTGCCATGAATAACGGTAAACCGAAATTCCATTATCGTCAAGATTAAAAATTCATCGCCATTTGCCCTATGACACGTACATTTGTACTTCAGCACTAAATCGATAGTCGTATGTCTACCAAAATAAACAAACTCGTTACTAGGTGAAAGATACATGTAATTCTATTTCCCTTTCGGTCGATTCTGGGGACAGGGATTTCAGCGATTGTGACATTAACATAATATGTGTTTGGCCGTTGAATTTTTAAAGGAACTTTAAAGTAGTCTTTGCAGTAATTAGAAACCACACCTCTACGTGACAACGCAACTTAAATCTGTAGTAATAACTGATATGTGTTCGAAAAAATTAATACAACGAGTCGATAGAATCACGGAAGATTCCCCCAAAAGTACTTTCTGCGTAAAGATTTCCGAATGTCAGAGATTTTGCCATCACAAGACAGTCCATCTACGCGACATCTAGTGTTTGTAATGAAAATCCCGTGGGTTTTAACAACAAAAGCGAGAGCTTCATGTGGCGTCATTTAAACGATTTCAAAGGCAACATGCCCATTGAATAAACCGAAGCAGCTGACAGCAAATTTTTTTCTGCGAAAATTGACAGAGAGTTAGATAATACATACAGCCAACAGCGCGATAAAAGAAACTGACTCAATCTCAGTAACATGGCTGCTGAGTCAAAGCCAATATTGAGGAAGTTAAGTGTTTCTTTGTTTTAATCAAACATGTAATTTAATGCACGCGGTAGATTACAGCAGTCATTTTGTCAGCCGATCTTCTCTACCAGGTTCAAAATTTAAGATTGCTTTTTAAGAGCCTACCTTCACATGGATTGGGTTCATCCTCCGAAGTAGCCGCGCTCCAAGTCTTGTTATTGTAAAGCGGTTTACACCTCTCGCAATCCTCGCCTTCTGTGTTGTGAATGCAGTCACAATCCTTGCCTTCAAGATTCGGGTAATCGCAGTATTGTGCATGCCCGTGACACTGACAGCGAGCGTTCACCTTGAGATCTGCGATGGAGTAGTAATATTGATTAAATATCTCCTCTGTCTTTATATTCAGATTCTCTCGGCCTTCGGTACTGGGATGGAGCATTTGCACGCGAATGTCCGTGGCAGTAAAGTACTTTTGTAACGTCCCATTCCAGAAGTGGCTTTTGGAGTACCTGCGCAAGAAATCAAATAGCACCTCGCCATTTTCTTGGGGGGTCAAATCACTGTAATCCTGAGTACAGTGTAAGCCGTAATTTCCAAGAGCTATGCTTTCTACTGGCGTATTCGAAACGTTGAAACGTTTCATGCAATCCTCTGCATAATATTGTAGAGGCGTCCATGTTTGCCCCTTGTCGTCAGACTTCAACAGAATCATTTCGATTGGACGCGGAGATTTAAACACAAGACGAATCTCTCCTGTGATGGCATAGCTCTTGTTAAAAGAAAGAGTCACATTAACCCTCAAAGGTTCTTCTGTCTTGTTGTTATTGTTGTACCATTCCCACCACGTTACGGATTGCCAGCTCGTGCTCAAAGAATCGTCCTTCATCTTGTCCACAGTATGTGTGGTGTTGCTGCACAAGAAACACTGGTTTAAGGGTTTAACACGGCAGTATGTGGCCGGTGGATTGCCACACGTACTTGTTGCAGTTATCGTGTTCTTAACTTGTTTAGCTGCGTTTACAGGCCCTGGAACACAAACTCCAGCAGCCGAACATTCGCCGGATACCTTCTCAGTGAAAAACGCCGCCACGATCGAACATATGATCGCGACGATCTGTGTCCTTGAAGTCATGCTACGTCCGATATCGAAACAGCTCGGGCGCGCCATATATTTTACGAACGATGCTTTCCAAACTAACTCGATTTACGTTAACCAAATGGCTGCAATTGAGCATAAACACTGATAAATGGCTTGTAATGCGTTGTGTGAGTGATGAGATGTTAAGAAAAAATGAAGGATCGCTTTGGTTGGCCGCCCTTTGTTTCACTCCAGTTGCTATGGATACATGATGCAGAAACAAGATGACCTAATTTTTGAAAAAAACTGCTGTCACAACTGACATTACATACAGAGCTCCAGGAAATGGTGCTTTTATTTTGGCAATTTGATTTTTTTCTTCAACAAAGATTACGTTTTTTTATTTCTTCGATTTTACAAAGTAGATAAGAAACGCGCACCGCTCTTGTGTGTGTGTGTGTGAGTGTGTGAGTGTGTGTTCGTTTTTCAGCCTACCCAGATCTACCCCGGTCGGACAATAAAAAGGCTGAACATTTCTATAGAACCTTTCCTTAATTAAACTTAGGATCTTTTCTATTTCCTGCCCTAAGATGTTCAGAATTTGGGTTTTTCACTTTCACTCTCCAGATATGGCTGAGATTCGTGAGAATGTGACGGAAAGATGTATCAGAAAATCAGTCTCGCGCCGTCGTAAACCCAGCTGGGTTCGTACAGGTCATGGAAAACCGGGAAAGTCAGGCCTGGGAAGTCAAGGAATTTAACGGTCGGTCCT